>NC_056735.1:1021099701-1021277201 GCF_019279795.1 Protopterus annectens
TTTACTGAAGGACATTCTACACATGTGCATCCCACATATTATATGCAAGCAGCAGAATCATCACCGTCATCCAAGGGATGCACAAGCTCCAGTGTGCACACACATTGCACTGGAGATAGAGATGCATTGTGACACATAAATAACCTGAAGAATGGGTATTACATAATACTAGTATTACTCTATGCATCATCCAGCGAATGTGTGGGATTGTGATCCAGACAAAAATGTATGCTACTCAGATCATATTAGAAGTGCTCATAGTGCTGTTTGGATCATAGAATCATAAAATCATAGGAGATTACTAGGCTATTGGCTCCAGGGTCTTTACAAGTCTAGCCACGGTATACCTTTTTTCTCTTATAGACCAAGATATATGGTCTGTATTTGCAAATTGAATTAAATTGACCACTTGTGAATATAAGATCAGCAGTGGTTGCCCCTGTCCAGGAGGGACATAGGTGATACCCCCAGGGTAAATTTACGGTTTCCCATCCAATTATCCAAGTTGCGCTTATAGCATCATTGAGAAGCTCCATTTTACATGAATTGGGAGCTTGTTTCAGAGGAGTGGAAACCCCTGGGAGACATATATGTCAGTCCAGCATGTCCTGTTAATGTTGCAGGCTAGGTTAAAGTCCCTACAGTGAGTGACTCTTGTCCCATTTGATTTGAAGATGTGCAGCATTTCCATTAAGGCAGGGATCGAGACTGCTCTGTAGGCCAGGCACAAGTTGCCTCTAAGCAGTCTATACAAGACAAAGTACAATGGCAGGGCCTTCAGTCTGTCCATGTAGGTCATGTGTTGTAGGCCCTATATTTTCTTTATGAGAAACCACAGAGGTCTCTCCAGCTGCTGCAGGTGTCTGGTAAGGTACATACAGAAGAGAGCATTGTACTCTATTATTGGTCTGATGAGGGATGAGTACAGGGGCATTATAACCTCCTTACCTTTAGATGCTAAGCCCTTACTTATGAGATGTGCAACATGGAAGGCCTTCCTTACCATCTTGGATACATGGTGATCAAAGTTAAGGCTGCTATCAACATGCATTCCCAAATCTCTCACCACTAGCTTTGAACTTGGGAGGGTATTATTAATGTTGTAATTTGCAGGTATTTCTCCTTTGCTGAAGAGGATGATAATGCATTTTTTGCATTGAGTTTATGTCTATGGCTCTGGCATCAGTCATTTATCTGTGTGACCGAATTTTGTAGAATGTTGACATTGTTGGGGTTTCTATTATTGTACCCAGTTTGCAGTTGTCAGTGAACCTGGCAAGCCACAGGCCATCTATTTTCATTTGAAGTTTTGAGAAATAGATTTCAAACTATAGGAGCCCACCACAGAACCTTGTGGAACACCACTGGTAACTGCTCTGCTAGTAGAGGTGGAATCTTCAACTTTGGATGTATGCATTCTGTCGGTGAGCTGATTGGCTACCTATATAATGACATATGGGTAATCTCTAGCTGGGTACGTTTTTCAATGTCTGAGTGGAGGATTGTGTTAAAGGCCTTGGCCAAGTCAAGATATGCAGCATGTACTTTTTTGACTTCATCTAGGGTTTTGGTGACTCATACCTCTCAACTGTACAGATTTTCCCAGAATTTCCAGATTTGTGTCTCATATTCTTGGTCCATTTTTCATAAAATTGTAGTTTTCTGGCAAATTATTAGCAAATCATTAAAGATTAAAGTTAGAAAATAATGACAGACATTTGAGCTTCAGACTTCATACCCTTCAGAAAAATCCATGTTAATGCAAAACCTGTTATACTATCAACTTTCATAAGAGCAATATTTCAAAATTGTCCGTATTTTTAGGCCTTTTTCCCACTTTTATGTATGATTTTGTCCAGATTTCTAAGAGGTTGAGAGGTATGGTGATACTCTCGAAGACGTCCACCAGGTTTAACAGGCATGATGTGCCATTAATGAAGCCAAACTGTATCAGGTCAAGAGTTTGAAGGTCTCCTATGTCCTTGTTGATGAGGTCCATGATGATTGTTTCCATGGCCTTACAGATAAGGCTGGTCAGGCTTATGGGTCTATATTTCCTAGGGGTTGGAAGACAGAGTCCCTTTGTGCAAGGGGATTATGGTTGCTGTTTTCCACTTTGCTGGGACAAAGCCAGTACATAGACTGTGGTTGAAGAGAGTGCACAGTGGTTCCACTAATTCCTGTTTTAGGCCATTTAGTAAGCAGCCTGAAATCCAGTCCCATAGAGGCTGTGTTTTTGGCCTTGGAGAGTGCAGTTGTGACCTGCTCTTTGGTGATACTGGGTAGACTACTGGTGACAGGTATGCTTAGGGGTATGTTTGGTGTGGACAGGGAGGTGAAGCTTGCTCTAAACCTGTCTGCTAGTAGGTTGGTGATGTTCTCAGGTTCAGTATAACTCGTTCCATCTACTACTAATTCTGCACAAAGCTGGGCCTTCCCTTTTAGATTTCTGACATAGCTGAAGAATGCCTTGTGATTATCCTTAGCTAGGGATGCTAATTTAGTTTGTAATTAGCTTTCGAGGACTTTACAAGATGTCTAATTTCCTTGTTCAAGCTGTGGAGGTTGTTCTTCTGCTGAGACTGTTCACGCTTATTTTTTGACAGCAGTTTCTTTCTCTTGTTGTATAATCTATTAATGTTACATGTCCACCAGGGTGGCCTTTTTATTTATTTATTTATTTATTTATTTTTTGTGAGGAACTTGTTTTGATCTGATCAGATATTGCTGAGTCTCTACATTTGTATAGGTGTTTGTGCAGGGTATTTGTGAATACCTCATTATAGGAGTTATTGCTGTCAGTGGTCAGAGTTTGAAACTATTTATAACATCACTTAGAAGGCTATAGTTGCTTTGGCGAAAATGTTCAAACTTTTTTGCTCTGGGGGGTCAGGTGTTATTGTTAAATCAAACAAGACTGATTTATGATAGGACCTTTCTAGGGTGGGTCTCATACATGGGGCAGTGCAGCGATTCCCCATGTTGGTGAGTGCTAGGTCCAAGACATTAAACCCCTTGTGGGGGTGCTGACTATCTTTTCCAGTGCATGTGTATTAACAAAGACCAGGAACCTTAGCGCAAGCATGTTTGTGCTCATATGTTTCCCAGTCAATAGAAGGATAGTTGAAGTCACCCAAGACCAGAGTGTTTGGCTGCATTGTGAGTGACTCAAGTTGGTCCAGGTAAGCATTGTGGTTGTCATGGTTCATAGTGGGGGCCTGTAGCTAACAATGAAGCAGAGAAGATCTTTCCTATAATTAGTTGTACTTGGGAGTATCTGTCGGGAGTCATCCTGTTTAACCAGTCTTGAGGTGTATTTGCCTTTAATGAAGATGGATACACCTTCTCCGTTGGTTATTCCATGTTCATTTTGCTGTCTGAACATGTGGAAGGCATTGTAGCCTTGCATGGCCAGGGTACTCTCTGTGGCCTTGAACCATGTCTTTGTGACTGCACAGACATCTGCGTCTTCCAAAGTGATGAGTGCTTCCAGTGAGTGCGGTTTCTGATTTAGACTCCTAGAAATAAGCAGCGTCAGCTTGAGTTTGTCTCTAGAGGATAGCTATACATCAGGAATTTTGTTCTTATGACATTGCCTAAAAAGGCACTATGGTGGAGGCAAGTGCCTTTGCTAGTAATCAAAAGCCAAGAGGTGACAGGTGAAGACCATCTCTGGCAAAGCAGCATGGTCTGTCAACCATATCATCCCAGGCAGATAGATATTGAATCCCTCTGGTTTGACACCAGAAGCTAAGCCAATTGTTGAAGTCGATCATATTTTTGTTTGTATTGTGGCATCATCCTGAATGAAGACAGAATGCTGTTTAAAGCTATGGACATACCTGCCTGGGACAGATAATCTGAAAGCTCAGTTATGTCATATACTCTAGTGAGATACAGCTCAAGTCATTCACTCCAATATGGACTATGACAGTGTCATAGTGCTTGGTGTTGAGAAACTTGATTGTGTACATGATCTGACAGATGCTGGCACCTGACAGGCAGCTGGCTGTGACCTTCTTTTTGCCCAGCCTGGTAAAGTGGATATCTGTGTGTCTCACTATGGAGTTGCTTCTGACCAAGACATTTGGTTTAGAAAATGTTTTGTCTTGGGGGCTTATTGGGTGACACACTAGTACATTTGTTTTATGTGTAGTGGATTCAGTAGGACTGCATTGTGTGCAGAAGTTTTGCACTTGTGAGGTCTCTTTTGATAAACTTCTAGTGAGTACCTCCACATATGTGGGTTTATGTGTTCTGTACTTGGTTTGTGGAAGAGGTGAAGTGTGTGTGTGCTGACAACCTGTTTGCTATCTGTTTTGTTTTTATATGAGAGAGAAAGCATTGATTTCAGATTCATAGTATAGACACCTCTCACATATTGTATTTGTATGTCTTAGTAGTAATAAGTTATCAGTAATTATACAATGACTCCCTATTACTATTCGAAAATGTGTACGCTGATTGTCCCAGCCCAACCAGCGTGCCCGTTGTAAATCCCACAATATACCAACAGAAAAAGGTCCGGTCGCCCGGACATTTTTCCGTTGGTATAAAGTGCCCCAAAACCTTTTTTTTTACAATTAAAAAAAAAGAGAGAGAAAACGGAGGAATGGAGACTTTATTTTCTCTGTTGCTTCCATTTCAAAGCATTGATATACTAGGTATACATAGGAACGCAAGTCCCATACACATGCACAGTACATCAAAATGAAGAAGCAGTATACCACAACCGGTGGAAGAACAGTAATCCACCATTATACAAAGACATTATTTAAGAAAAGTAAGTATTTTTTTTGTTAAATAACGTCATTGTATAGTAGCAATAACCGGCTCCATAGTTGTTGTATATTGAAAATTTACCCACGGTTGCTTTTGTTTAATCACTCAGGCTTCGCCCTCATGATTAAACCTCACCAACCATGGGTAAATTTTCAATATACCACACCACGTCATCGGTTATTGCTTTAATATGAGGCAATTGCTACATTGCTTCAGGATGCCCATGTCAATCCGTCTGGCTGGGGAAATGGTGGGAAACTGTCTGTCCATTATGTCCGGTGTAATCTGTAATAAGTGGGGGGAGGCAAGATGAACCAGGTTATGCAGTAGTACTAATAAAATCTGCGACTCTATGGGGTGGTTAAGGAGTAGAGACCTGAGTCAATGCCTCAAAATGAACACCTAAGTTGCTCTCTGGGCAGCAGTGTGCAACTGTGTTGAACAGGAAAGCTTATGAGTTTTCATTAGCAATTATCTAGGGAAAATTTGTTTCATAGATTAGTGCTAGGCTAACTGCCCTTGCAAGCCATTTTAAGCCTAGCCAATTATCCCTTGTGAGACTCAAATCCTGCACCTTGTGTTTGTAAAGCAAACACTTTAACCATTAGGCCACCCTCCCAACCATGAATAAATAACCTCTGCAAGACTCGTACCTAGGACCCTGCACACCATAACCAAAGCAATTTACCACTAAGCCATGTCAGATATGTCTTCATGTATTTGTATCTGTACATAGCAGCAAACCCCACTGGACAGTGTGCAGCTATGTGCAAACATGATGCTTAAATAAAAATGAATTTAAACAGTTGTAACTCTATCTAGCCAATGGGAGAGCCCAAAACCAAGACCTTTTTCAACAATGCCCAACTCAGTTGAGTTCTGGGCTGCACACTTCAGCTACAAGGGCACAGGAGGTCCCTCTTAATGTAGGATGGCTGGTTTTAGTGCTCAAGTAATGCCAAACAGCCTAGATTCAGCAAGTGTGAAATTAGCCTCTGCAAAATTCATGAAGGAAATAATTCAAAAAGTGTATTGCAAGCTTTAGATATACTTATGTTTTGCAGTGCTCATTGTATGCTTCGAATTTAGTTTAGGTTTCTCCAGGTCTCAGGGTAAGTCACCTAACTTGGAGCAGCTCTGCCAAACGGAGCACATAGCCTTCATGAAGACATATATGACTTACATGAATACCCCCAAGCACTGTTTGGAATGACAGCATAGATGGTAGCTTCAAATAGTCCACAAATCTGCTTGCACCTTGCATGCATAGTCAAGTCTGAGGATGTTGCACACACAGCTGAATTCAACTGCTTTACACAGGTGGCTAGCTCAAATGTTGCTTCTAGCTCTGGCTGCAATTGCTCATTTGGATATGGACAACACTGTTCTGACTCCATTATAGCACCCACCACTGGCTGTGACTGCACATATTGATATGGATGACACACTTCTGGTTCTACCACTGACTTCACCACTGACTGCAGGAAACCCAAGTGGTTGCATAAATGAGCAACACTATTCTGGCTCCACCACTGCCTCCATTTATAGACTGACCACTCACATAGACTTAGATGTCACTCTTCTATATCTACCATCAGCTCCTACCATGGCTAAGGAAGGTCCTGTGGGCATATAATGTTTGTTTAACCTCACTGTGATCTCATCTCAAAAATCTGAATCATGGTGTCAGAGTTTCAAAGTAGCCCACTCACTGATACATGCTTCCTGAACGGAAACTACCCCTGGCTGGACCTCATTATAGAGTGACAATCCTACTTATGGAACACACATGCTAAAGACTTCTATGAAGGACATGTGTCCACACCTGCTTTTCAAGGGACAGCTGATACACATGGCTAGGGCACCACCTCTAGAAGTTCAATAATATCACCAGAAAACATGATGCTTGACATCTTGCAACAACCAAAGCATGTGCAGAGATGCCACATGTACCATCCATGTTCTCCATATGCTAGTGTTGTTGCAACATGTGATTGTGCCCACTCCTGTGAAAGTGATGATCGCTGTATTCTGCCCAACCTCTGACTCAAGTGGGTTAGTTAATTTCAAAGTATGGCCAGCCCATACACTGTTCTTAATATTTCAAGATGAATTTTTGCTCCGCGTCATGTCATGACCCATAGTTTTAAACCCAATGACATATTTTTGCTAGTGGTAAAACATATTGCACCCTTCGCTGGTTACTATGGGACCACACCACAGCTGTAACCTTCTCCAGCTTATCACCCACTTCCTCCTCTGCTGGTGGTAACCAGTGTTCTCCACTAACTGTACTTATTCACATGACACCATATTGTGCAGCTTGTTATGCACCACACATAGCTTGCCTCATATCTTGGAAGTGTTCTGCAGTGCACAGCCATACAAATCTAAGCAGTGGAAGTAAAATGTCAGTACTCCATGCAGCCATTTAATGATATTCCATGTCTGCAGCAGTGCAGTGTTTATTTCCTCTTCTCATTTGTCTGGGGGCTGAATATGGGTGGCCATTAGCAATGGTTCTAAGATAGGTTCATATTATATGATTGAATGCTAGAAATAGTGAATGATCTATTATCGAACCCAAATGCATGAAACCACAAAATTTCTAAGGAACGAATCAGTGAATGTTTTCCCAGGGAAAAAAATTGCTGATCCTCAAAAAAAAAAAAAAAAAAAAAAGTACAGGCAACATAAAGTGGGGGGCTTCGCACCCACACCTCCCTACCTTAAATATATCAACTCCATGATTGCATCACAGTGAAGAAAACAGCAAAGTCCAGAGAAGTGCCCAACGAATTATTTTCCCTGGGAAAAAATGTGACGATCCGTTCCTTTGGTATTCTGTGGTTTCATGCATTTGGGTTCGACAGATGAGTGTTCCCTGTTTCTAGCATTCAGTCATGTAATAGGAACCCACTTTAAAACATATGCAATATCAGCTATAACTTACAACAGCAAACACTATTATCAATGATCTGATACCAATATTCATTTCACTGCATCATCATGGGCCCCAGGGTTGAACCTGCAGAAAGTTCCTCCTCAAGAAATAGTTACTTGTTGGTATAGATTGAATGTGCTAGATCTAGGAACCTTTGGAACAAACTGAATGGAGCAGAGACACATTGTATATAATGCCCTTTAAATTACACTTCTGTTGGTGTAGATAAAGTGGAGACCTTTCTAGTTACTATACTAGATGTCAAGAGCACCAGATGGGGCCGATGATATCAGTGTCAGTGCAGTCAGTTACCTCCATGACATCTCAGAAATGGACTATATCTTACAATGCCCACATTGCAGCGTTTTGTTTTTGTTCTGCTGTCTCAGGAAACCACAACTGATCTTCCACATGTGTCAGTAAAACATTTAGTAATTGGTGCAGTATTCATCTAGCTGAGGTCTGTGAAACAGCTAATATTTTCCCAGATGGACTATGGAAGGTTCTTAGTAAGAACAGTGACTCTGGGATAGGCATTTCATGCATCTACCTTGAATGCATGTCAACCAGCTTACATTTAATATCTCTGCTCACACAGTAGTCATTAACTGCATCCTAGTAGTGGTGGTGATAGTACATCAACCACTGATGGACCCTTCTGCAACACAGAGAGGAAAAATGCACAACCATGGACACTGCTTTCCTAAGTGGCTACTTTCTAATACATTCTGACTGGATAAAGTTGATGCTACTCTTAGTATCTTTGTGCAGGTGATGACCCTATTCACCGACAAATGCTGATGTAGAGAGAAACATGATCACAGTGGTTAATTCTATTTTCATACATTTTTAAATCATGCAGCCTTTCTGTTGTCATCATTAGCACATGTAAGGGTTCTCATTAGCATGTTAATCTTCATTTGCATGATGTTATGTAGACATTTGTAGAAAATATGTACTGTGTTGTTTTCCTTGGTAGCGTGATAGCTCTTTGTCCATGAATTGGCCTCTATCTTTGAAGTCACCATCTCTCACTGTCACTCAATGTGCAATGTCACAACACAATTCACTAACTGTTTCTGAAGACCCCCCCCAACTCCTTCTGTTTGAGAAAATGGCTGATACTGTATGTTGCATTTTTTTTCAAAGAAGTGACACACTTTAATCATGAGAAACGGTTACAAACCTAAATTGTGTGACATGCTTCCAGAAATTATTTCTGCACTGTAAAGTTGGGCACTCTACCTTATTATATGTTGTACCTTAGTTTATGATTAGGACTACCCTGCATAGCTGAAACATGTGACTGCCTTAAAAACCAGTCTAGGGCATTTAGGATTCCCTTGGTGTAACAATAATACCAGGTACCTCCAGATCCAGTTGCATCTTAATTTGAAAATGACAGCTGTATTAAATATGTGGTCACTTGTGCAAATATTGTTTGCTTAAGCCTATGTTTAGGTAAAGATTTCTATACAGTGAAACTTGACAAGGCTACTTAACTGAAACAGTGGAGATAATTATTATAACAACGTATGTGAAGTGTTGTATTCGTGTCTTTCAACTTCTTTGTTCAAGAATTCTGGACAAAGCCAAAAATAATTGAGGAACAGAGGACCTAAATCAGTGACTATATTACTGTAAAGTTAGTTAAACAGGTTTTGCATCAGCACTCATTTCTAATCAATAAAAATTATGAATCTCTAATGTCTAACATTGACAGACTGAAATCTGCAGGGACTTACAAGAAAATCAAAAAAGATTATGACTGACAGGGTAAAAATATGAGGTAAAATTAGGGACATTCTGAAAATCTCTACACAGTTGAGATGTATGTGTATTTTCTTCTAAACACTGCTAGACTGTCACCACTCACTTTTATTGCTAGACTTCACAATAACTGCTGAGCAATTAATCCTTGCTTGCTACAGTTTGACCTGGCAATTATTTCTGCCACCCGACTTGTCTGGCCTAGTTACTGTTATGTTAAATTACTTTTTAGCCCTAGCCATGGTCCCTTACTGAGTTTTGATTAACCCCAATTCTTTCAGCTTTGCCAACTGGATATATTCTTTACATAGAGCTCTCCTGCTACATAATTAAATATATTCCATCCTGGATAGTTTTGTTATTTCTGAACATTGTCAGCATTGCTTTTTTATTATTGTGATCCACTGTATTATATTTGATTGTATATGTATTAATTAAATAGATCTTGACTTATTACTTGCCTTTTTTTCTGACTGACTATTCCACTCTGTGTACTTCTTTCCACTATTCTGCCCTCCCATCTGTCTTCTGTCCCCAGGGTCAGTAAAAAAATTATCCTGCTAAACTGCTACATCATTATCTCACTTGCACCTGAATGCATTTCTTTATATATGTCTTGATAACTGTGCTTCTGTCAACGTATACAGGACTAATCCGCCCTAACGCTTTCTGATGCTTTTCACTCTTTAGTTGTCACTCAGTAATTGTCTGCTCTTATTAAGCAAACTCTTCTTTTAAGATCCTCAGCACTTGCAGACCACCCAGCTAGTCTGTTTGCTGAAAAACTGCCTTACATTCAGAAGTATATTGAAGGCACTTTTATTAGCATTTTTCTGCTAAAAAAGAACTGTATCCAGATGACACTTCAGCCTTAAAATTAACACATACATATCAAAAATTCAACAGTATCATGTCACTTCATAACCGTTAATGCGTAGTAAACAACATTCCATTAACACTTCTCTGAAAGACTTGCCTTGATTTATCTTATTCATGCAGTATTCCTAAAACATTAGCTTATTTCCCTGAATCTCCCCATATTGGCTTTATTTATCCATCTTGCCCTCCAATAAATGTTAGTATGTCTCCCAAAAATCCTGTTCCTGACTAATTCTTTCTATCACATAACCTGGCTATGTATGGTCTTCTGGGCTGTTAAGAACAGTTGGGATAGCCATTACCTATGTCTTACCCATAGGATGTGGCTATAGAAATGACAGCTTGCTTTCACTTGTGATAGTTGTCATTAATTCCTCCTCTGACAGCTCTGCAGCTCAATTCTTCATTCACTTCAAAAACTGGCAGTGTGAGTATATGCTTGAGTTACACACATTTGCATGTCTATAGGTCAGGCAGGCAGACAAAGCAGGCATTGTGCATTTTGTCTGATCAGCTGGATCCAGTACCTTTTATGAAGACTGATGAATCAGATACAGATGTAGTGTTGATGCCTCCTCACATTACAGAGCATGTCAGGATGTTGATTGCATTCCTCCTTCAGCCTTCATCAGCTGTAGCTCATTATCATTTGTTTAATGCTAACCCCTCAAAGTCAACTGCTACTTCCAAAAGCATCTCACATATCATGAATGCATTCATTTTCCCCTGCACCCTTTCACAACTATCATATAAACTATGTGTGTGCAAAGATAAAAATACATCTTAATCATATCATATCATATTTCTTCATACATTTTGAAGTCTGGACAGTGGCATCATTTGATTTCTGTCTGATGCAGATCTCTTATTGCACTGATAGCTTTCTTTTCCCAGTCTCACCACTGGACTGCCTGCATGATTGTTTGCATTTTGGAGTGGTTGAAGATCAGTATTTGATCTCCTCCTTTGTGTGAAAAGCCTCAACCCTTATGTGATATCTTTTATCACTTCTGGAGGGTTGGCACCCAGGAATCTCCATGCTAATACCACCTTTATCAAGGAGGGTGAGAGCTACTGCCATTTGACCACCAGTAGTTAGCTGCTGCCTGTTAATTTAACTTCCATTGTAGTCTATATGGGGGATAACTTGTAATCCCCCTTGAATAAATGTATATAAAACTCTTTGAAGATTCTATATAACATACCAAGCAGTTTACATCCCAACTTCTCAGTTTATTAGAGGGGAAGACATTAAATTATTGAGTATCTTTACACTTTTCTTCCAAACAAATAAACTATTAGGTTTGGGATTTTGACTAATCATTTGCTAGTAGCTAGTATTGGCATGTGTACTAAGATAAAGTACATTTTTAGGATAAGGCATAATTCTCAGTGTGTATTTATGATCTCTATCATTGACAGACAAATTTGTCCCTAAACACATAAAATGCCTACTGCAAAAAGTCAACTTATGTTACCATTGAAAATGTGATTTAGGGATATGTTTATCCACAATGAGGAAGACCTCAATATCTTATAATTTGAATGGCTCAAAATCATTCATAATTACCACTGGTGCTAAAAAACTCTTTCCTATAGTAATTACCACTGGCAGTCCAGCCATCATGTTGGCACTGGCACCCCAGGCATCATGTTGGCACTGGCACCCCTCATAATTCAGTTTCAATACACATGCAGATATTCAAGCCTATGCGTACATACATACACAAACACACACACGCATGCGCGCGCACACACACACGTGCACACATGCGCACATACACATACACGCACACACGCACACACACACACACACACACACACACACACACACACACACACACACACACACACATACACACACACTTGCAATTATACATGCTTACCACTACAGACATGCACACAAACTTCCAGGCACGTTCATACACTTCTCAAAACTACCTCTTTGCCAAACTTTGCTAAGCTTACCTGGAGCCATTGACTTGATATGGTGATCGTTGTCCTTTGATCATTTTAACTAACATCGCCGTCTGTACTAATTTACACAAATGAGGGATTCTCTGACTTACTCATCTGCATAAATAACTTATTCCATGCATTTCTGGAGCAAGAGCTCATGGCTTACTAGCATTAGTTGTTCCTCAGGATAGCCTCATAATTATATAGTACGGTCAGTGGAAAAGCACACAGTGATGATATTTCCAACTAGGTAAAATCCCTGCTTTTGGTTTGTTTCTGAATTGGAGAGGATTAACATGAGGGAATGACCACTTGTGGTAGGGATTACTATTCATGGCAATCCTTTCTGAATCCCAGGGTCATACCTCTTCGAAAAAAGTAGTGGAGTTTATCTTGTAAAAAATGCTATGAATATATGAATGCATTTCTGGTATGTGGGTATTTGCAGTTTATGCATTTCCAGGCAATAGCTAAGACAAGATTGTTTTACATGTTCCTAAACAACAGGTTATTCATATTGCAGCCATTATGTCAACAGGAAAACCGTCCTTGATACAAAAAAACTTGATTCATATTTATGCTAATTTCCTCCATGCAGCTGATTAATGTCTTCAAGTAACCTCAATATGCAATAGAAAATGTTAATACTAAATGTTTATATTCATCTGTGCATTATTTTGCAACATTTTTGATTTTTGTTTCAGAGATGTGTGTGTGTGTGTTTGTGTGTGTGTGTGTGTGTGTGTGTGTGTGTGTGTGTGTGTGTGTGTGTGTGTGTGTGTGTGTGTGTATATGAAATGTGTAAGAAATTTACTATGAATGTCATAACTATGAAAATAGGTTTAACCTAACTAATTATTTATTTGCATATTAGTTTTTATTTCTTATTATTTAAGATTTTATCTTATTTACTTCCACAAAGCATTTTGATATCTATGTATTATGTTTCTAATACATTGTGTCAAAAGCATTTAGTCTGGGTAGTTGTACTTTAATCTAAATCACTTATGATTCTTCTCTTTTCTTAACTATTTTTATACTATAAAATATACACAGTTTACATCTGAATTATAATCTGACCTCAGGGTCTCTATTAAAAAGGAAATATTGTAACGTAACCAGCAAGAATACCAAGGGAACAAAACAATTTTACATACATCATCAGCAGTTAGCACACATATGAGGGCTGTTTTGGGAATGTAGAAGAATGCAGCATAACAAAATTGGAAAACTTCCACAGTAACGAAAGTGCATTCATTAAACACAGTGTAAAATCTCATGCTTTTTATTTTCTGATATTTTCAAAACAAGGTGCCTGATTCAGAATGGTCACTGCAAGAAATGAACCTGGTATACTCCTGATAGTAACCATTTCCCATTCAGACAGAGGGCCTTATCACAGTGCTGATAGCCTGTTTCTGTCATCTAATAGCCTTTCAATGCAGCCTAAATATAATGAAGCTTTCCATGTGACCAGCCTATGCTACTTAGCCATGTGCTGTTCTCCTAGAAATAGTTGTCGTAAGACATTTACACAGCCATGTGATTCATAGAACTGATTGGCTACATACATTATTTTGGCCTGCCATGTATATAAACACATCCAAAAGTTTGTGAATACTGGATCATGTTAGACGCAAGTGCCAGGGAATTTAGTACAGATAGTGGTGGTAATAGTGGGAGGGGTATATGTGTGTGGCTGCTTCTGTGAGTGTATAAAGTAAAATAAATTATTTCAGGTGAGTGAGAGGTGTGTGTTTGTGTGTGTGTGTGTGTGTGTGTGTGTGTGTGTGTGTGTGTGTGTGTGTGTGTGTGTGTGCGCGCGTGTGTGTGCGCGCAAGAGACAGTGTGTCTGGCTGAGTGATTAAAGTAAAGGGTTAGTTAGGGGGTGGATAGGCTAGAATAGGGCAATAAAGAATCAAGAAGAGTAAGTCATAATTAGAAAAAATACATACAAACATTTTTTTCAATTGCTATAATACTGTGGGTACCCAGGTCCTCATCAGCAGCTCTAGAATGGGTGCAGGTAGTTGTGTTCAATTTATTAAAGGAAGACATATATTTTTTTTTCATTTTTAAATGTCAGCATTCAACAAATATAAGAACCTATTTTTATCTGTTTACTCACACCAATTTTTTCCATAGGAATCTTACCGCACACTATCCATAAATTCTTAACATATAGTGTAGTGGAACTATTTCTTCACTTCAACAACTTTACTCATTATTTCTGACTGCAGTCAGAAGTAAACATCATAATGCACTGTAGAATGCCTGGTTCAGCATCTTTCTCTGAGTATTAAACTTCTGGTAGCACCAAAGTCGATTTTCAAAGATTAGATCTCAAACTTCTAGTAGGTCATTCTCTGCAAACTCCTTCTCTGTTACTTCTCAGGTTTGTCCAAAATGTCTGTTTCCTAATTACTGTGATAAAATAAAGTTTGAACAGTACTGATTTTTTTCTACTTTAGTTCATGATGCAATGTAATAAAAATAAAATTTAGGCTGAAGATATGAATCGTACATAATTCTAAGCCATTATCTATTTAGATGGCAAACCCTCATATTTAATTGATTAATCACGTTTTCATATAACTTTGATGAGGTAGTTCTTTACAGTATCATATCAGTATAATTGCAAATTATTTGATAGGCTGACAGTGAAAGTAATCTTATCATGAGATTCAGAAGAACTATCTACACAATCACTTCCAAACTACTACTATTTACATTGAAGATGTGATGAGTCCAATGCCACTGTACACATTGAGCAGCACAGAACAATAGTCAGATTGTGTTAACCTCATGGCCAGATTAGACTATAAGCAGTAGAGGTAAACAGTAGATGTGCATGAACACCTCAGGTAATCATCCATGTTTGCATGCACAAACAGGAAAACAACACCGATGATGGTGATGTGGTGTACAGCAACATCTATCCCAAGAAATGTTCCGTAAAAAAGAAAATATCATGGAAGGATAATGGTGGAGTTGCCCAACAAAGCACGGTGGCAAAATACAACAGTGATGGTGGTACAACAATACTTGAATGCCAAATATTGTGAAATTTAGAGAAGAGAGGTGGGATACAGCAATGTAACACGAGGTTCCAACATGTACCAGTCCTGACAACATCACAGTGTGAGCAGTGGACCTGTACTATAATGCTAATGTCATTAAAAAGGATTCTATGATACCCTCAGCAGAGTCAGACCACATGCCAGGACATCAGGGGGAACACTGAAGTAGTCAGACTGGAACTTGTCATAAAACAAAAATAATTAATTTTTATGTATTTTTAAACTTGAATGAATTCTTTTGTTGGATGATGATGATTTTTTAACAAAATGTGGTATATATCCTTAAGGGAGGTAACAATCCACTTATTAATCAATTAGTTGAGTATAATTTAAATATATAAAAGGGTGGCTTGAGAGTGTTATTGTATACATCTGAAGAAGCAGTGGGTCACACTGCAAAAGCGCTCACGTTTTTATTGGTATTTTTGTTTTATTAAAGATGTGTTTCATCTTATCACAGAAGTGCCGTTGTTTGCCTCATACCTTTCCTTTTGGTTTATTTGTAGTTATTTACTGATTGAATTCCTCAATGATCTGTCAGACAACTTCACTTTTGAAGATAAACAACTGGATCAAGTCCTAAGTACATTAATCAAATATCTGGGAAAATAAGAGATATGGATAGAAGTATTTTTTGTGGCACCCTTTTCTCTTTTTGTTCAGAAAAGAAAGTTGGGGAAGAAAGTCAGGAAAGTAAGAGTTGGGAAGGAGAGAAAGGTCACATTGCAGGGAAAAACACACATGTCTGACAGGGTGTGGGTAGCGCAATGAAGGAGGGGCTCACTATGGTGAAGAAGATACCCAACAAATGAGTGCAGGCTTCAGCAACATATAATGATGGCACAGACAGAAAATTGATGGAAACACTGGATTTTGAAATAGGACTGGGTGTTAGAAGATGCAATGTCTGACATCTTAGATCAAGTTGTAGATTACCTTTCAGCTTAGGAACTGTCATAAATGGGCTCTGCCTCAGAAACTGGAGACAGTATCATGCAGGGACACAACTCTATTACTTGCTAGAGCAAGTTCTCCATATGGCCGATGTGGGCATCCAACATCCTATTATCTCACCACAAACTCTGCATGCTCCTGAGGGTTAGAAAAGTACCACCTCAATTTATACAACTACCAGCGGGTACAACTGTACAATCCTGTAGTGCAAGGCTACCTGACACAGGTGGTATAGGTAGGGTAGGAAGCTTTGAGGTAACTATGGCATCATGGTACCTAGATGTGCCATGTGCCACTTGTGTGGGTGGTTATGGTGGCACTACTGCTGCCACCTCTAGGAATCCAGTAGAGCTTTTTTGGTGGGATATATGCAAGTTGTTGTGTTGATGCATACAGAAAAAAAAAGAAACAAAAAATCAAATAAATATACGTAAGGCAAAGCATAATGGCAAAGAGGTTTGGGCAGAAGAAATACAAACAGAATGAAAATTGTATTTTTACCTGTATTCACAGTGATACAGATAAGCGTAATTCACTTTAAATTGTAGTATGTAAACAGGAATATCATCATCCTATCTGAATATAACATAAGGGATGTGGGAGGTCTAAGCAAAAAGCCATCCTCATATGCAGTTTGACGTAAGAGAACACTAACTGAAGCAGATTTCTATCAAGATAACACATCTGTGCATGTCAGCAGTGATTCTATGTGAATTCTGGCAATAACACAACTGCACATACACAGACACGTTGATCACACAATAAATATGTCCAGCATCAGTAAGAGAGAAAGAAATACCTATACAACTATTGCTTATGGACCTTGTAGTGGTCCATTCAGATTAATGGGATGGCAAATATATCCTGACGTGACAGCAGAATTTTTTTTTAGTATAGGGAACTGAACACACAGCCATAAAAACAATCTCTTTGCACATAAATTTACTATGATGAGTCACTTGTCTCTCTATGCAGGAGGAGGTATGTAGAAGCACCCTTCTAACACTGCACAGTCATACAAAATCAACTCATAACAGCCAGTTGATGCCTCCGGGTGGTTTGGCAGTTACATCCTACTGATGCCTCCAGGCATCCGATATTGCTGGCTCTTATTTGCATTAATAATTTAAAAACCACTCTACATACAAAGTATTAAAAGATTTTGTCTTTGAGCTTATACAATGACAAACACAACTATGTTAAAAACTTCAATAAAAACAGCTAGGAATAAAACCAAAAAATCCTTTATTTTGACATCCAGGAAGCACTTTGTCTTATTCAAAAGATTTCTTCAGACTGAATGTTACAGAATGAAAAATCCTATTTATACAATTTTAAAAGTACATGATTCAATTAATCAATTAGTGTTTAAGCCTTTTTCTGTTTAAAAAAATATTTTAACGTTTTCTTTGTCAGTTAAACCAGGAGGGCAGAATGCATCTAACTTAATCTGCCATAAATAATCCCTCCAATCAAGTTCATCTTCTGCATCAAACTTATTCTCAAAGTTAAATATTTGTTCTAAAACAAAAACCTTACAATCTACCTTACAATTGCCATTCATGTAATGCTTGCTAAGGGCATTCTTATCATCACTAATAATTATTACATACTTATGCTTATAAATTCTGCAACATAATTCTGCAGTCGTTCTTCCAACATAAAAAGCAATGCATGAATTACATAAAACCAAATAAACAACATATTTAGATTTACAAAAAAGGCATCCTTTTGTAATGATATTGACATTATTGACATTTAACTCAGTGATTCCACTATACAAGAACTGGCAATAACTACAGTTTAAACATTTAAACATCCTGCTTTGCTGTACTTCACCTAAGGAAGGCTTAATTTAGATTGAAAAACATTTTAAAACTTTTTCCCCTTTTCTGGATAAACAATGGTTTGCCTTCAACAACTTTTCTAACTTCTGAAAAGCTGCTTAGGATATTCCAATTATATAATATAATGATTTTAATGGTTCCCTATTAGATGATCGAAGACTCATTCGTTTGAATGCGTCTTGGCCGAACTCAAAAGCCTGAAATGGCAAAATATCGAAGTGGCTTTTAAGTGAATTATTTCCCTGGGAAAGAATTTGCTTGGCCGCTTCATTACATTGTTGTTTTTGTCACTGAAGTGCGGTCTCGGAGTTGGTATATTTTAGTACGGGGGTATGGGGGGGGGGGTGAAGCCCCCCACTTAATGCAATGTTTAAAGTGTTTTATTTATTTTGTTGGAACAGTGATTTTTTTCACCTAGGAAAAAAAATCGCTGTTCTGACAGTTTGAAATTGTAAGCTTTCACTTACATAGGGTCGATTAATCACTGTTCGCTTTTTTAAGTGTTTGGTGATCTAATATAGACCCATTAACAGCCTCTTCATCTGCACTACTAGTTATAAGCATGGAAGTACTATATGAACATAGTAACAGACAACTGTAGCAACAATACTGTTCCGTATAACATTGTGCTGTTGTGTACCTTACAAATATATGATTAAGCACAACCTTTGTATCACTTACATTGTGCTGTGTGCTTGTTAACTTGAAGTCATGTACTTGCTTTGGGGGTTGGGGGGGTGGGTGGGCATTGTGCTCAGAACAGATAATGCCGAACATTCTGGTAAAGATTGTTTTGTAGATAAGCATATGTTAGTGACAGGCCTAAAAATGACATACAGATGGCCTATTAATATAGCATTAGTGTTAGGATTCTATTGCTTTCCATACCAACAGAGCTATGCCTAAGACACTGGTGCAGAAAACAAACCATGTCTACCCATGAGCCCACGTTTACAGATGCTGAAAATGAGGTGGTACTAGAGGTCCTCCATCTCCATGGAAGAAGGCTATTTGCAGTCCTTCTATGACCCTGTGTGGTGTGAACTTGTCAGCAATGTTAATGCTGTGGGTGTGCAGGATTGTAATGATGATTTGATCTGCTGCAGGGCAATGGATGTGATTTGTGCTGCTACCCACAGAGCAGCGTCCCCAGCATGAGAAAGTAGGGCAACAAGTGATGTGACATCCATTGAGCCATGCCTTACAGAGACGAAGGAGTTCCTAGCCTCACTTAAAAGTGGTACCACCGCAACATAGTTCCAAAGTACAGTACTGGATGTCAGAGCAGAGTTAACTAGACCACAGAGAATTTCAGCTGAGGATGCTCCAGACAAGATGTATAACTATCAATATCTGCTCAGACTTCTGTGTATTAGTCTCATTCTAATTTGTAATAGTTGTTTCACATATGAAATACAGCTACATCTAGCATCTGGGTACAACATCCATCTTTACATGGTATGGCCAGGCTTATTACTCAACATCATATTTTTATAGTTGTAAAGATATAAGTTACATGCGTTGCTGAGGTGCTGTGTCATATTTACACATGATTTTTTTTTATTTTTGTGTATTACAGATGATTGATTATCTGCCACAACACTTTGGAACTGACCCCTCTGATGCTGGAGGATCTTTAGCCTTGAATAATGATGATGGGGATTAGTTGGCACAGACAGGAGGATTGTAATATGCACATCCTCTGATCAGAGTATACATACAGCCTCTGTACTTGCGTATACCCAGGACTTCCTATTATCTGATATTGTACAAGTTGATGGGGACACTATAAATAAGGGAAGTGCAGTGTCCGCTGGTAGAGAGGTCTGAATCTGGCACTTATGAATGTGGTGTTGATGGTAAGGAGGATCAACTTGGGGTTTGGTAATGGTACTTGCTAGATATATGGTTACTGCTTTCCTCCTGAGGTTGTTGTGTCAGTAGTTGCCACCCAGTGTAGCTGCAAAGCCATCATGGATGCACAGACTAGTTAAAGAAGAGCCATGGCAGAGGTAGTGAGGGTGACCCAGGCTTGCATGCTGACCTACGGGAGAGTGTGATCCATATATGTGATTCATTGGACAATCTGAATCATATCTTGTACCGCATTCATAGGTTCATAGGTAAATACTAGACTAACTGCCCTTATGGGTAATTTTAAGCATAGCCAATTTCCCTTTCAAAGGTGGCAATCAAACCATGTACATTGTGACTGTAATTTAAACACCTTAACCATTATACCAGCTCCATATCCAATGTCTTCTCTGATGAGGGGTCATCAGTGCAGCTGTTCACATACTATATCCTTGGATGTTAGCTTATCTGGCCATAGATGAGTGAGATACTGCTCCCAAAGTGCTAACACTTCCACAGAGATACTGAATGTTGATGTGCCTACAACAAAAAGAGGCTGTACCCATGGGCATGATCATGTTGGCACATCCTCCAGCTGATGTCATCCTGGTCAAGTAGTGGACCAGCATCTAGCCTATGTCATGCTAGAGGCAGTGTAACTACTAACAGAGACAGGTCTTATGGACAGGGATGTGCATGAGAAGATGAATTCTTTGTCATGTATGCTATGGGCTTGTCTACTAGGCCAATACACTGTACTGTACTACTTGATAAGGCAATGTTCCTGTAGACACATATGCAAACATCGACAGCCCCCAGCACATTCCAAACATCCACCAACTCAGGCCCTTCAACAAATTAGCCACCAAAAATTCCAGTTATTATACTAGCCACAGACACACTTTTTCTGCTAGTGTACCTCAGAATTCAAACACTTCCCTGTGAAAGATATGTACTACTGTACACCACTGGCCACCTAGGCTAATGTTAACTGTGTCCCACTCTGTATACATTGTTTCTTGGGTAATCTATTTCTGAAGCATAGACTAGCCTGCCTGCATGGGCAAGCACAGTCTGGTATTTTTGCATGTATAACTTCTATTGTCATGTATCTGATTATCTCTTGTTTAGTTATGCTGCAAAACTATATGCACTCCACTTCCTCTTTGCTAGTCATAGCTTATTATGCCCGCCTCTGTCTGGTATGATCATTCCCAGCTGCTGCTTCATCTTCTGACTCCTTACCTATCTAATCTAGTGTTGCCTATGGTGTTGGGAACTCTGCTCCCTGCAAGAGGCCACCCTGCTCTAACTGCTTCTTAACTATATTAATATGAAACATCCTTGTCATTATTTTGGCATTCAACCACTAGATGTATCCAGGCAGAAAAACTGTGATTTTAGCAGTTCAGTCATGTGCTCTAAACTCTTTTTGTTGTCTTGCTAAGGCACAGTTGTACCCACTGAGAGTTTGATTATGTGGATATCAAATTGGTGTCATGAGACAGGGTTCCAGGGCATATCTAACATCACCCACAATATGCTCCTGTAGGAAGTCACCCCAGACAAGCTACTAGTAAAGATCATGTGTGATATATGTGGGAGTTGAGAAGACTGTCTGCGTAGTCTGCACTCACATTGGAGATTATACTCAGTGTATTACAGTTGATGGACAAATTTCCATTGCTGTTCATGTATCTACTTCATGTTTTACAAGCTGGTGCCTTTTATTTCTATATGTGTACAGTCTATAGCCCAGAATATCTCAAGGAATTGGGCTATAGTATAGAAGTTCTTCCTGGTGTTGGTATTCTTCTGTGGGGTAAGATGACTGCATATGCTTCCACACATGCTGAAACATGGCTTTGAGGAACTGATAGAATATTCTCAGGACAATTGCCTGAGATACATCAAGTGTGTCCCCAGTGGGTTGCTGAAAAGTTCCTGTAATTAATATACATAAAGGCACACATAGCTTTGTATCCACTGAGGTAAGTACCACAATGCACTCTAGGCTGCCAACAAGGCCAATGCATGTCCATAATTTATTGCATGGTGTCCCTGTCCACATGATAATGGTTCACTATGTTGTTGGCCGAGAGGCATTAAATGTTAAGTGCAGTCAGGTGACCCAGTTTCTCCAGTGGTGACCATTGATCATTAGTGCATTGCCCTGTACACTGTCAGCTGCAGTGGCTGCTATAAAAGCATCCTGAAGATACATGTTTACAATAGCTACTGCAACACAGAATACTGTGCATCACTTTACATTACCTGAATGCAACTATATGGCTGTGTACAGAGATAATGTGGCCGCAACATTGCTGTGTGGCATTTAAACATTTTTGAATCTCTCCAAGTGTTGTTTAACTTATTATCATACACAGTATTCCATTTTGCTAAAGGCTGCACAGTGTTGGTGTGTTTTCTGAATTACATGCAGTCTGCTCTTTGCTGCTTGCCACACAAATGCGCTTACTATGATATGGAGAAGTTTTCTAAATCCAGCACAACATTTATCACAAAAGAGTTTGCACTTTTCTGTGAAACTGAATTCCACACCAAATTTGAATATTTTATAACTTTACAATACAAGTTATAACCTATTATAGTTTGCATTCCTAATCTTAATCATCAGTCTTCTGCAATTTGGCCAAAAAGCCTTCATGACTTTTCTTCCTTCTGGCTTGGCTTTGATGAAAACAGTCTCCAATAGAACCAGTCTTCCTTTAGCAACACTTGTTTCTTTCTGTTGAGTCCCATGCCAACCACCCCAGCTTGCCAGATCTTGACCCATAGGTACACAGCTTACTTGTAATTGACTTGTACCTTATGCCACTTACTAATGGACCTCCTACCAGACAGCCACTGAGTGCCGGACACCTTGTCTTGCCAGCTGTACATTGTTAAGTTTTCAGTTTCCAACTCTTCTCACCAGTACTCAGTGACCTACTTGATACACTCTTCCATGTGACGCACCACCCTTCCTTTCCTATGTTCATGACTTAAGGCCTTATGAGTCTATCATTTTTTTCAAGCTTATACTAGTGATAAAGACATCTCTCAGTGTTTTCCTGGAATGTAATTCATTCTAGGTAAATCACCCAAGATCTAAATCCATCAGCTCATCATGACAAATTACTGACTAATTATGTGCTCACTATCTGATAATAATTGTTTTGTGGATATGCAATATAGCTATCAGTGTGGGATCAGAGGATGCCTTGTGGACTAGGCATAGATCACCATGCAGCAGACCGTAGGTGACTGAACATAGGGATAGGGCTTTGAGATGGTCTGCATAGGACATGATGGTTTTTCCTTTATTCTTTTTGTGACAAACCGTTGTGGTCTGCCAATCTGTTTCAAGTGTCTTGTCAGTTAAATGCTAAAGGCTGTATTGTACTAAATTAAGCAGGTATAGTGGAACAAAGACCTCATTGAACCTGGATTCCATGGCCTTACTTACATTGTGCAATGTAAAATTACTTTCTCACTACAGTAGAGATGTGGTGATCAAATGTCAGGTTACTGTCAGCATGCACTCCCAGATTCCTGACCACTGGTCTACTTTTAGGGGTGTATTATCAATGTGGTAATTTCCAGTGATCGCCATCTATCCAAAGGGGTACTATTATGCATTTTTCACAATGCACTTTTGCCTAAGGCTTTGGCACCAGTTATTAATCTGCATCAAGCCCTCTCAAAGGAAATATGCGTCTTTAGGAGTTTCAGTGACCATGCCTAGTTTCCAGTCAACTGCACACCTGGTCAGCCTGGCATCCTTGACATCTGCCTTAACTTTAAAAAAAGTAGAAGCCAAAAAGGATAGACACCCAGCACCTATCACATTAGAACTTCACTAGTGACTGGCCTCTATGTGGATGGATTCCCCTATCCTAACTTCTTGTGTCTTGTTAGTGAACCTGCTGGCTATGGCTTTATACCTTATCTTATATGTTTATCCAGGATACTTTTAGGTTATTGTGTTAAGTACCGTGGCCACATTTAGGTAAGAAGTATGCTCTTGCTGCTGTCCATAGATTTAGTAACCTTCTCATCAAAGCCCACTAGGTGAAGTTGGCATGATCTACCTTTGACAAAACTGGACTGTGTAAGATCCAGTGTCTGCATGTTTGCTAAGTCATTGTTTATCAGACCTATGTTAATTCTTTCCATGACATTGCATATGAGACTAGTCAAACTTATGGGCCTGTAGTTACCTTGGTCTGAGGAAGGCCCCCTTGTGTACAGGGGATAACCATTGCAGTCTTCCAGTCGTTTTTCATCAAATCTGTCTGAAGGCTCTGTTGAAATAGAGATACTAGCAGTCCAGACAGGCCATGTTTCATGCTATTTAGCAGGCATACTGGGACACTATCAGGGACCATTGAAGCAGTGTTCTTGGCCTTGGAGAGCACAATGAGGACATGCTCCATAGAGATAATTGGTAGAAAAATGGTAGAGATATTTCCTGGCTGGTTACTGTGAGTGATGGGGGGGTTAAAATTGAGCTAAATTTATTGGCCAGCAGATTTACCTGCATTAGCATTGCTGTCTTTGGTTCATTTAGTAAGTAAACTTCATGGCTAAGAACCATACCTTTTGCTGATGATGCAAAAGACATGATGCTGAATGCTGTTCTTGTTAAGATTTCTCTGTTTGGCTTGCTATCTCAGAAAGTGCTACAAAAACAATAGGAAAAGGGTAATATAATACAGTGGTGTAAAATGTGTTATACCTGCCAATTTCAAAATACAGTACAGATTGCTCTTCAAAAGCTGCATGCTTTACAGTAGAAAAACAAGATATTATGAGAATCATAATAAAAAACAATTCAAAAGGAAAAGACTGGCATAGTGTGGCAGCTGAGAACAGCAGTAGCAACAACAGTTCAGTCCCCCATTCCAGATCCTTCTTCGCATTCTTATGAGAGAGAGCTCCATCATACTTGTCCCCTGTCCCTGCTCATGCAAAACAAATAGGAGGCAGGCTTTCTCTTTACATAGGCCAATCACTTATATTGACATTAAGCCTGAGAGTCAGACAAGTACTGTTGATGTTGTATTCATTAGAGTTTCTCAGGAAACCAGTACTTGGCCACATCTCTTTAATGAAAAAATATCAAATCCTCTTAGCCACAAAATAAAGAAATAAAAAGAAAATAAATAAATAAAAATAAAACTGGTTCAAGAAGCAGAACACAGAATTTCATTTGTTCAAGTTTCATTTTTTTCTTTCTTTTCCGTCTTGAAATAATAAAAAAATTGGAGAGTTATAGCATTTTACTTGACCCGTACATAGCCTTATAAAAAAGTTGAAAATGTTAACTATATAAAGCTTCTTTCCTTTCCATCCAGTACCTCACTATTTACTCAAGACATTTAAGACAGCTACCTTCACATTCCAATTTTGCAGTCCTATGACATTTCTGAGGATGAAGGTGGACATATCCTATTTTCATTTTATTGCCTTGCCCTTTGATCTTTCTACTGTACTACTAGGTTTATGAGATTTCTAGCATTTGTATTTATGCACATGAGACTGAAAGAAATTTAGATTTATCTTTATCATGATAATTGCCACGTTTTAGAGTTTCACAGCGTATAGATTTCAGACATAGTTTCCCAGATGCTTTAGTAGAGTATGGATATTAAGACATGTCACCCTCAGTCATGTCTCTCACAGCAACAAATCAAACTGTAATAGAATTTGTCCATGTAATGATGAAAGAGGGCTATCACATGACCAAAATATTCCTCTAGATAATGGGATTAAAGGTTTGTGCCATCTATTTGGTTCCTCTGCCAAGACACTACATGAGAAAAATCCATTGGTATGTCAGAAATTTGTGGAAGTGGTGAAATCTTTTAGAGTTCAGACTTCTTTTTCTTATTCTTCTTCCTTTATCGATTGTGATGTTGCACCAGTAGATGCAGAAACTGTCATCAAAGCTGGATCTTCCCTTCCATCTTCTATTCAACATCAGACGTTAGCTACAGAAACCTAAGATTATACTTTGTGGTAATATTTCAACTGCTTCAGTTGTAAGTTGACATCATAACCTCTCAACTGTCCAGATTTTCACAGAATGTCCAGATTTTTGATCTGTCCCTCATAAAATTCGCAACTTTCTGACAAATCACTGAGGTCTGAAGTCAAATAATGACACATATTTGAGTTTCAGATTTCACACTCTTCAGAAAAATGCATTTTAAGACAAATCCTAGTAATTTTAGCAACTTTCTAAGTTTATAAGAGTAGTGTATAAAATCCTTAGTTTTGGGCCTTTGTCTACCCATTATTTTAGGTTTTGTCCATATTTCTTGCAATAAGGGGATAAGAGGTATGGTTGACATCAATCCCGAAGAGATCTTAGATGTTCTGTTTGCACCGAGGTCCATACAAACAGTTATGCCACTCATTTAGGTACTCAGTGTAAGGAAAAGACAATGCTCTAACAATCTGATAGATAAATATTTGGGGGTAGGTGGAGTATTCAGTCACACCAACTGTGCAGGATAGCAATGCTAATTTCGGATAGGACAACTCAATTAAACACTTATATTTAAGCAATTTACATTTGAAGGCTGTAGGACTAATCAGAAAACACATAAATAAGAAACATAATGCTTCTTAAACGTTGTTGCTTCCAGTACTTGATTCATGCATGGCTAAGACCCAAACCATTTCCTAATTAAATTATGATCCTGACTGTTTTCTGTACCAGTGCTCAGATTCATGAACATATACACTTCTTACTAAGAGTATGTGTTGAAGTTCAGCGACAAGCAAGTTAAATTGTATTCATTAAACAGCTCTGTGTGTTGTACATGGCTTCAAAACAAGGGTAATCAGACGAATTTCATAATAAAGGCATAAGTAAGAGAACTACATGCTAATGATGCCATTCAATATGGTGGAGTGATTCAGGAACCTATAAAACCTTGGTATACATACACTCTCTTGTGGTGTTAGTTCCAGTACTCTTTGTAAAACAGCAACAAGCAAACTTAGAAAAAAAAACATGTAGGGTTTGCTGCTGCTATTATTAACCTGTAAATTCAACAGCCTTTAATTCAAGGTGCTGCTACTGCAGTTAGTCCTTGGCCTAGAAGGAGAAAACTGTTCAGACCACATTTGACATATCCTGGACTTTGTGATGCCAAAACAGTACAGTACTACAGGGCAGACAGGGTCACCTTAGAGGAAATAGTCAGTCTCTGTCGCCAAATTGACAAACCTACTGGCATAGCAAATAAATTCAATTGTACTTCAAGGTATTACTGCTCGATGCCAGGAGCCAAAAAAAAACTACATGCCTTTTTGCAATCAAGAATATAGATTTTTGTGCAGATGAGACATGATTTAAAGTGGCAGAGAGTACCCTAGCAGTTCAAGGTTTCAGTGCCTTCCACACTTTTAGAACAGTAGCTGCAAGGACAAGGGCTAAAGGTGGAGATGTCTCAGTATACATCAATAACATGCATGCCTCTAGGAAGGTTGAACAGGATGACATGCTGGAATTCATTTACTTGCAGATCACCATAGAGAAACCCCTGTATTATATTTTAGCCAGCTATACATAATCCTCTATGTCCCAAGAAGCTCACAATGCCTTCTTAGACTTACTGGAGACACTTACCATCCAACCTAGCACACTACTCATGGGAAAATGTAATTATCCCTTTATAGAATGGGAATCCTGTATGGTCTCAAATCTAGAGGCACTGAGATTACAGGACTTTGTAAATACAAACACCCTCCCTTCACCAGATAGTGAATATGCCTGCTAGAGGCTCCATCATCCTGGACCTCGTGCTCACATATTTTTCGAAGAATGCTGCACCCCCCCCCCCCATATCTTGTCATCCCTGGTAAGGTCTGCCCATAAAGATGTCTCCTTCAAAACCAAAATCAACTCTGAAATCCCATTACAGCCAGTAAACATTAGGAACTATTTCAAAGCAAATTACCTTTTATTGTGTGATGGTTTGTCATAATTTAATGTTCCTCCAAACCCTGAGAACACAGATGCTTGTGCTGAATTACTCTCAGAAACCCTACAGCTATGTCAATAGCTGCATAAAGACTGCTGTACCTACCAGACATAAGCTTAGGACTAGACCAAGAATTAAACTGGCATCCCAAATTAAACAGGATAAAAGGACAAAAGGAAAAGATTTATGGCAAAAATCAGGAATGATAATTCCCATAAATCATTAAACTAAATAGGCAACTAAGATGGTTAATTAGGTCAAACAGAGGTAGCTTTGTAGTTAAGATGGCCTCCCAGATGAAAGATAACCATAAGGCCATCCTCGGCTATGTCAGAAACTCCAAGGGTAACAGACAACAATGTACAGAACTGGTGGTTAATGGTGCCATGTGCACCGAGCCTGGTGACATAGAGAACTTGTTAGTGCATAAAGGCAGTTCCAGCTTTACCCCCTCTTCATGCACAACATCCTCTCAAAAATACCTTCAAACATAACAGCTCTATCATAATTAGGGAGCATGTAATTTCTGCACTTACTAAAGACAAGAACATAGCATCATTGTGCTCTGATAGCATACCCGGATGCCTTCTGAACAGTCTAGGAACCTGGAGTCATTATTGAACAACAGTCTTAAAACAGGCTTTGTGCCACGTGAATGGAGGACTATGATGGTCAACCCCCTTTATAAGCAAAAACCTTCAACAGATTAGTTTGACTAGTCTTATCTGCATAGTCATGTAAAGAATTATCATGGAAATTTTCAACAAGAACATAGGAGGCCACTTAACACTGTATCCATCCCAGTTTGGCTTTGTCAAAAGAAGGTCATGCTTACTGAATCTGATGGACTTCTTTGAAAAAATGAAATGGATGAGCCAAAAATGCCGCATGCTTCCTACCTAGATTTGGCTAAAGCATTTGATATGATGCCCCGCTCAGGTATTATAAAAAAACTTATGGAATTAGGTACAAACCCCTTTTCAACACACTGGATAGTTATCTGGCTCACTGATAGAACCCAGTAGGTTAGAATTAGTGAGGCCATCTCCACAAATAGGCCAGTGATGGGTGAAATCCCCCCGGGTTCTTTGCTAGTCCCACTTCAATTTGGTATATACTCCTCAGATGTCAAAGGCAGTGTCAAAGGCCTCTGACAAACCAAGTTAGCAGACGATTGCTAACTGGGACCAGTCACTGAATCCTCTCAAGATGACAACACCCTTCAAAAAGGATTAACACAGACAAATATTTGATGCAAAAGCCATGGCTTAGAACCCAATACCAAGAAATGCATTATAGTACCTTTTATGAAGTTGCCCACTCCGGATAGCTACATCATCAATAAAACACCCATAAAGGTTGATTCACTAATCAGGGCTCTGGGAAATCATGTAAACAGTAACCTAGCCTTTGACCAACATGTTTCCAAGATAGTAAGAAACTCCTTCTATGTTGCTGAACTTATAAGCAAGGGCATGGTATCTAGGTCCAGGGAGGTGATCATACCAGTGCGCTCAGCCCTCATCAAACATAATATAGAGTATAATGCCCCCTTCAGTATGTACCTGACCAAGCATGTGCAGCAAATGAAATGTCCGCAAATGTTCCTTACAAAAAGAATACAGGGAGTAAGGACAATGTGCTATTCTGATTGCTTCAAACGCCTGTCCTACAGACTTCTGACAGGTTATCTTTGCCTGACTTGAAAGGCATCCTGGGACCCTGTTTTGATGAACCTTTTGTATATCCACAAAACAAATAGCATCAGAACTACGAGATTAAAAGACCAAAATTTTGTTTGTCACATTAATAAGACATTTTGGAGAGTCATATATGTTTCTCAAAGAATTCCCATTCTCTAGAACAGGCTCTCAATCCATGTGAGCAGAGTTCCTCCATATCACTATTTAAGCACAAATTGAACCATTGTATGGGTAATCAGAAATTACCCCATAGTCTGGTGTCTATGTCTCTGGTGAACAGAGGCAGTCAGTAAATCATCTCCTATTTAAATCAAATTTGTGTGTCACATTTGATTTGCATGACTCGGCGTATAAGGGCCCTGGTGGTTGTTTGACTAGGATACACCTATAAACCTTTGAACCTATATGTAACATTACATATGCTAGCCACAGGCACTTTTTAAAGATCCACAAAGGGTCACATTAGGGGTGTCATGGGCTTCAACTTCAAGAATATTACACTAATTTCTAAATGCAATGCTGTGACACGTAAGGAATAATATCTGATTTTTGCACATGGCCCTGCATTTCTGTGGGCCATAAACTGCATGCACATTGAAATAGAACACCATCTGCTGAAGAGGGAGGGAGGTACATCAGCAGAAAAGGATATCACTCTATCAACAGTCAGGTGGTCTGTAATGCCTAAAGCTTCATCTACATTGTTTGAGTGTTAAATCCTGGCAATTTCATGACTCACCCAGATGATACACCTGTGATCTGTATGTAAGGTTTTCTAGGGTTGATTTTAAATAAGGGCATCTAGTGGAGGATGCAGGATATCCACTGGAACTCTGGGTCATGACACTTAAGAAAAACCCACACAACCCCACTGAGCAAGGACACAACAATGCACATGCTCAAACTAGGAATATACAAATCAAAGTTATGATGTCTAAACACATCTGATGGTGTCCTGCAGTATGCCCAGCAACTGCAGCCATATTCAGTCTGTGCCATGTTGCACAATATAATTGTCAGGGAACAGCAGCAACATGGACAACAAGGCCAAGGACTGCAGCTCACAGCAGCACAGGCAGGGCCAGCAGGGCCAGTAAACACAGATGAGAAGAAAAAAAACAAGCAGCTGCGGATGATCCTGGCAGACATAGTCATACACAATGTAGTATGGCCCTAACTAAGAGGCAGAGGATAGCACACACATTCACCACTTAAGTGAAAATCTAGGAAACTAAACATATGCAAACAGCAACAGTGACACACACAAAATTCACCACCTTTACTTACCCTTGTAATGGTTATGTTCTCTTGTGTATCAGACAGAATCAGACCCAAAAGTGACAACTCGTAGCACCATTAATAACCGATGTAAGTGATGCACCTGTAAAGAGGAGATAAAAATGATTACCCTCATATGCACATGTTGTACTTCAGTGAGATGAAATGTGGCTCAGCTGTAAAGGAAGGTCACCAGTAGTTCATGAGTGATAAATGCAACAAAAATATTAATCTGCCCAATACTGAGCATGATGCATTAAGCTGTCCATTGCAGACACCCCAGCAGTGACAATGACAATCTTAGCATCATTTACACAAAGCAAGCACCAGTGACTAATTAGTAGGATTGCATTACTAAGAATACTACTACAAATACAATGATGATCACAAACTATATAACAATCATTTGAAATTGAAGAGGACAAACATAAAAAATCAGTACAATACCTTTGGTTAAAGCAAGCAACTCAAAAAGCAAAAAATATCTATTATCTCCCTTTGTATCAGATTTAGACAATCTAAGCCATAAAGAAATGTGCAAAGTGCATGGCACAGTCACCATCACTTGCACTTGGTAGTGGTGGTAGGATATTATAGAAGGACAAGCATAACATCAAAGAAATGTGTGCATGTGTGTGTGTGTGTGTGTGTGTGTGTGTGTGTGTGTGTGTGCGCATGTGTGTGTGTGTGTGTGTGTGTGTATGTGTGTGTGTGTGTGTGTGTGTGTGTGTGTGTGTGTGTGTGCGCATGTGTGTGAGAAATCAGGTGAACAGCAAATATCCATTGTCAGGGCCAGTAGCAAAATATGTAAATCATTCAATAGTAATGTTTATATATGCAGGTTTCTGAGGTGATATGGTCAATATGAGCTTTACCATGTGTGTGATTCTGCAGTATCAAAGCACTTGTACTAGCACTATGCCCTGGCATCCTGGACAGGTGTGACCTGTGCATGGAAAAAGGATTCAGTTCACTATATCCTTCTTAAAATATGAAAGCTATCTCTGCCAGGAGTTATGTTGCTAGTTCCATGACCCTGGATAGAAGTCTGGGTGCTAGCCGAATGCAAATGATGCCTGCTGGATGACCCTGTGCAAACTCACACATTGCCTCTTCATCACCACCATTATCATCAGAGGCTACTGATACCCTGACATCAGGCAGTAGGAGCTCCACAGTGTCAGTAGCAGGTTCCCCTGTGATTACAGCTATAAAACACAACAAAAAGAGAAATAAATCAACAACAACTGATTGGGCTTATGCTGTGTAATCTTGAGTCAAGCAACAATAGATACAAGTGAAATGAAATAGGAAAATAAGGTAAACTTCAAGATAAAATTATCAATTAGTATGAGCAAAAAATGTATGCCTATACCATTTGTATATGGTTGGGTAACCTCATTCCCACACGTGACAAGATCTTATACATTCATATCCCTATCCTCCCTCTCTCCCTTATCTCTATGTATCTTTCTTGCACTCATTCCCTTCTAAATATAAAAGATAGTTAATGGCATATCAGGATCATCATCTGTAGACACCCTTTGGGCATCCTGCAGCTTTGCACCTATGTCCAGAACTGCACAGGGAATTCCTCATATGCTGCCTGGATCCCATACAGTGCACAGGAACTCCTCCATCTCAGTGAATGGTGGTTATGTATTAGGACCACCACCAGTAGCTCTCTGTTCCCATGCTATAGCACTGTCTCTTTTCTTGGCCTCAGTGATCATGTCACTGGCCTATTGTCTGATGTGTTTGTGCCAATGGCCATGGCCACTATAGCACTGACAATATCAAAAACCTGCTGCCAGATATGGTCATGGAAGTACTTGTCAGCTAACAGTTTCTGTAAGAGGCATGATCGATGTTAAAGGAGGGCCTGTGATATTACCTCATTCTTGTTATATAATAATTCAGGTTTAAGTGGGCCAGATTTTGGGGGGGGCATAGCCATGTATAGGAGTAAAAAAACCCACAAAGATATGTATTTGAAAAATACAGTTACTGGCAAGAAAACAAATATGCATTCATGCAGGCATGCCTAAAAATACCTGATTTATATGAATACACACATGTAATATGTAACTATAACCCCCCCCACAAACAATACAATTACAAACCTGACTAAGGATAAAGAAATGTATAACTCTGGACTAGATAGCACCAATAGCAATGAGTCAAGTGTATGAAATGAAAATGTTAACATTTAGGATAACCTTTGTTTGCATCAATTATGTACAACAGGGTAACACAATTTGCAGTCTAACATTTGACTTTCATATTGCTACTACTAATATAAAAATGTTCTTACATATGCTGACATCCTCAGAGAAATGTTACCATAAATATATGTAACATTAGATGAAGATGTCTCCAATAACAACTGCTATATCTTGCACAAATGCAAATGGACAAATTGCAAACATTACGTAATTCTATCTGAAAAAAATACTATCACAAATGTTTAGCTAATTGTAAACAAATGTAACATACCTTGACAGTATTTGTATTAAAATTTTAAAAAAGTAATACAAATTCAGCAGTTAAACAGCAGTATCTTAATCTGGTGAATCAAAGCAGTCTCACCTAGTACAATACAAGTCCCTTAGTCCCAACTTGTGCTCATACAGTACAGTACCGATTAACCTCTCTTGACATGGTGAATATGTAAATCAGGGGTCAGCTCATTATCATTTATTAATCACACATTCTGCTTAAAGTACTGGGCAGGTAAACATGGTGTGAGGATCTAAATGATGTTCTGTATATGCCCTATCAGCACAAGAGTGATTATTGAGACGTGCGGAGTGCTTAGGTTTTGCAAATGTGACTCATTAGCAGTAGTGTACAAATAATTGTGTTTAACACTTCTGCTACTTTGGTATATGCTTACAGACAGTATGATAGAAAATATACTTACAAAGGAAGTTTGAGATTACATTGATGTATTTAGGATCTAAAACATTAGAACAAATTTCAAAATATATGCTTGATTACAAAGTGTATGCAAGTAATGTGAAGTACATAAAAATGAAAAATCCAGACAATACATAGCTAAATACAAGCCATTCATAATGCTATCACTTTACAACTATATCACAATTTGGTTACTGCTCACAAAAGAATGGGAAGAACACAGTCTTGTATTGGATACATTTGCTCTTATTGTGACATAATGTCTTAGGTTAAGTGTTGCAAATATCACAATCATGCAGACCTTAACTGTGAAATGACAAAGGACAGCTTTGACAAACTGAGTATATAGCTCCATAAATTTAAAGTGTTACAGTGTCAAAGCTTGAGTATATATGCTCCATTTTCTCTGCCTTACAAAATATCTCTCTGAACATGGCACATGCTGTTAATTTTCCCAATATGTTATGTTAATGCCATGGCTTTAAGGTTCATATCTATTAAGGGTGATGTCTGAGTGAAACCAGGGCCCCTTAATGCTCACATTTTGATAGTACAAGACCACAGAGTTGAGAAATAATTGTAAAGATACATTTTTCTTTTGTTTTCTTCTTCTTCTTCCTTTGCACAAAGCTTGGCAATGCATGTTGTTAAGTGTCAGCTGCCACTGTCATTCATTACCATTTCACAACTGAAGGCAAGAATTCAAAGTTTTAATTTGCACAGCCAACAGTGGCATGAATAAGACTGACAGCATCTTGCTTCCATCAGTGGACGGTACTGAGTAAAGAAAATATATCTGTCAATTACTTTTCTCTGTGGATCATTATGTTAACGCAGTAAGCTTAGAGAAACAGCAGAGGTAATACAGTGCTCAAATTCAGGCTGCAGATAGTTGCATTGAGAGTCAGATAAGACTTGAATCATACTTTTTTACTATGACCTTAACAACCAAACTGTGTAATGAATGCTGTATGTTGATTATACTATCTGTGAAATTGTCTTAAGCATAACACTGATTGTAGTTAATTGAAATTGCAGTTGCTTATGTATAATGAATTTGTAGTGACTGACAATAAGACATCCTGTTGTGTCACCTTCTCTGTGGCTGAATGCTAGTGCACTAACATATGTGTAACACCAACAGTTATGCAGACTTTGATTCCAGCTTTTGATTTTTTGAATGTACTGCTTACAGTACCACAAATGTTTTGCTTTTGTGTCCTGAATGATCTTTACTAAAGTATGAGTAAATAAAATCAGTAATGTGATGAATGTGTAAATATTTGAACTGTTGACAACGGGTGATCCCATCTGATGTACATTTCAAGATTCTCTATAATGCTTTTTGGTTCATAATCCCAATGCTTCTTGGCTACTTCTGTGTTTCAGTATTTGCACAATCCTTAATGGAACAATCTTGCCACATTATTGTGCCTTTCAGTGTACATGCCCTCTGTCATGAGTGTATTACATCCAGCAACATGCCGGCAACCTGGCTCCTGCTAGGGAATCCCCCCAGCGTCCGTGTCCTGCTGTCTATCTGAAGACCTGAGATATCCTTGTCCTCAGAAAACTTCTGGTACCTCCTCCCAGTGCAGGATTTGAGCCTTGCCCTCCATAAACTGAACTGCCGTGTGAATCAAGAATATTTATTTGGAAGTATGTGTACATTACATCTTACATCCTAACTGAACAATATCCTGTATCTGTGTTGTGTAAGCAAACTCTCCCTGCCAGGACAACCAGCAGCTATAGCCATCTATACTATATCTCCTATACTCCCAAACTAGCCTCCCTGCTGTTATACACCCTCCTCCCTGTGTTTACTTCTTGCTACTTTACTTCTCTACTCTCCTATTTCCCTCTCTCCTACTACTTTTCTTCTCTACTCTCCTATTTCCCTCTCTCCTACTTGTTTCTACTCTTGAAAGAGGTTTGTCTAACAGTACCTGGAGTGTCCATTTGAGGGCAGTATTACACTTAAATATCCCATTACTTACCAGCATTCTAACCTGGCTTATTAAAATTGATTCTAAGTCTTTTGCCTCAGTCTCCCACATTACAGGTCCCTTTGCCACTATGTTATACCCTCTTTCAGCTTTCTACTCACTTACTTCATAGGCCCTCTAAGCCTAGATACTTTACTTGCCCTCACCTCCCTACCTCTCTGATTGTTTTTCCTTCACACTGGTCTACTTGCTCTTCCTCGCTCCGTTCACCCTGGGGGCTCACTCCGCTCCCCTACCCTACCCCCAATTCCCACCCACCCCTGGTTTACTTGCTCTGCCCCACTCCATTCGCCCTAGGGGCTCACTCCGCTCCCCTACCCTACACCCCATTTCCACCCACCCCCATGGGTCCTACACTTATACTTCACTAACCACTCCCTTCTCATTTCTGAACCTATCATAAACCTCCAATTCACCAGGCCACTCCCCTATCTCTATCTCTACTAATACTACAAACTACTCTCTTTTAACTACTCTCTATCTTATCTAACACTTCTACTTCACTAACTATTTCCCTATTCTACCTACTATCTAAATCCTTGCTAATTTCTCACTCACATGTTTTAAACACTGCTCTATCTCTTGGAACACTCTCTCCTACTCCTACTTTTCTACATCAACTACTAACAAACTACTCCCTACTAAATTTTATTTATTACTATGGCCCCAATAAATAAAACTCTGTTCACAAACTTACTACTCTTAACTACCACAATAGCCAGTCTTACCATACCTTATTCACTCACCTCCTATGAAGATCATACTCTACCTGCACATAACCATTACACCATTCAAACTTTACCATCCTCTTTCACATACTCCCTTAACCACAGTAACATAACAAGTACCTCCAACTATATACTACCAAAATATCACAGAGCAACCCACATTATGTACTTCAATACCAAAAAAACTTTGAATAATCTCTATAAACTCCCAAAAGCTATACACTACCCCCAGCAGCACCCCCTACTAGATGGTGATATTCATCCTAACCCTGGCCCCAACACTGACCACACCAATATCCTTGACAAATTAACAGTGCCTATGGTTTCTACAATAACAAAACCATCTAGTTCCCTCTTCATAGCTCACCTTAACATTAGAAGTATCAACAATAAAATTTCCCACCTACATGCTCTCCTTGAAATCCACAAATTTGACATTCTATGTATTACAGAAACTTGGCTAAAACCATCCACTGTAGACCAGGAAATTACCCCTCCTGGCTATAACATCCTTAGAAGTTACCGTAAAATCAAAAAAGGTGGAGGTATAGCCATTCTCTATAAATCTAACCACCACATTTCACCCTTTAACATACCTCAATTATTAGATACCAAATCTGAACACCTATCTATCAAACTCCTAATTAATAACTCCAAATCTATCTATCTAATTTGCATGTATCTCCCCCCAGGTAATAATACCAATACTCTAGAAAACCTACTTAGTAACCTCTCCACCCAACTACCCCAAGAGACAATGGTACTAGGTGACTTTAACATCAACTGGTCCACTTGCAGTTCTTCCAACCCTACCAACCACATAAACCTTTTCGGATTCTCACAGTTAATAACAACTCCAACTAGAATTCATAAACCTAGCAGTAAAGAAACTACTCTAGACTGGATCCTTATTAATACCCACTATGAAACTTACACTCCAGGAACCCTTCCTGATGATATCAGTGACCATATGCTTACCTATATCATTAGACAAAAAATCCACATTCCAAATACTCACAATATCAAAACCTCCCGCTTAAAAAAAAAATCTTCAATCCAGACAACTTCCTAAATGAATTACAAGCATGTGACTGGTCACCACTAACCCATCTTGAACTTGATGAGGCTGTCACCTACTTTAATACTAACTTTTTTAAAATCCTTGACTACCATGCACCATATCGCTCCACTAGAATAAGAACCAAATCTGCACCATGGCTCACAAATCAAACTAGGCAAAGGATACTCCTCAAAAATAAAATCTGGGCTAAATGGAGAGTTACCAAATGTCCATCAGATCACCTCCTCTTTAAACAGCTAAGAAATGCCACCAAAAAGGATATTCTTAGAGACAAAAAAGACTACTACCTTCACCTACAACAAACCAGTCATCAAACACCTAAAAATTTTGGTCAGGAATAAACAAACTTCTTCAGCCAGGTCACCCTACTACTCCAGACCCAGCCGGTTTCAACGATAAAAACTCCAACCTAATCCCTGATGCCTTTAATTGCTACTTCACAGAAGCCACTCAAACCCTAGCCAATTCCTTACCACCCTTCACTGCTTCCCCACTAAAGAACTCCATAACCTCATCTCCTACCTTTCAAATCCAACCTATACCTACATCTCTCATCTGTAAGCTACTTCAAAAATTGAAACCTTGCACACCTTCTGCTGACCATCTCCCATCTGAATACCTCCAAATTGCTGCAAAAGCCATATACTTCCCCCTCTCTATCCTTATTAACAGAACTATCTCAGAAGGCAAAATCCCTACTTTATGGAATGTATCCCACATCATCCCTCTACATAAAGGTGGACCTTCTAAAGAGCTTTCGAACTTTCGCCCTATTGCTTTACTCTCCCCATTAGCTAAGATAATGGAAAAATGTATTCACAAACAAGTACTTAACCACTTACTACAAAATAATCTACTAGCAAACTGCCAACATGGCTTTAGACCATTCCATAGCACATCGACTGCACTCTTATCCTTTACCGACTCTATAAACAAAAACTGGAACAACAACTCTTTTTCCACTGCACTATTTATTGACCTGTCAAAAGCCTTTGATATGGTAAACCATAACTTACTTCTAGAGAAAATAAAAGCCCATTCTCTTGATCCTCACGCTATACAATGGTTCAGGTCTTATCTGGTAAATAGACATCAAGCAGTACTTTGGCATAACAATCTGTCTTCACTACTCCCAGTAAATATTGGAGTACCCCAAGGCTCCATCTTAGGTCCCCTACTCTTTTCCTTATTTATCAACAATCTACACATGAATATACCTCAAGCCACCTGCATTCAATATGCAGACGACTCCACCTTAATCTGTACAGCCAAGAAAATAGCCTCTCTCCACTCCCTCACCCAAACCGTTTTTCATAATGTTGAAAACTGGTTTATGCAACACTGCCTCCTCCTCAATCCCAAAAAAACTAAACTACTCATTTTTACTCTACCTCAAAAATTACCTAGTCTATTCTTCTCTATAACTTCTAACAATGGCACCAACATAACCCCAGATACTACAACCCGCCTACTAGGTGTAACAATTGATAATCGACTTAGCTATGATGACCACATCAACTCCACCATAAAGTCTGTTAACAAAAAACATGGAACCCTCTATAGACTTAAACCCTTCCTTACCCCTTCTGCAAGGAAAACTATTGCCCAGACCCACCTTATTTCCAACCTTTTCTATGCCTCTGTTATATATACCAACCTATCCAAAAATAACCTCTCTAAACTTTCTACCTGTTATAATAGCATAGCTAGATTTGTCACACGCTCCCCCTTTAAAACGCACCACTGCAGAAACCTCAAACAACTCGAATGGCTAGAATTGCAAAGCCACATACTCTATCAACAACTACTCATCACTCAAAAGATCCTATACCACCCTAATAACACCCCTATCCTCAGTAATCTAATTACACCATATAAAAATCTAGCCACACTTTGCTCATCTAATAAACTTCTAGTTTCCTCTTTTACATCTAACAACAAAGCTGGTGATTCACTTTTCTTAAACACTGCAGGTAAAAACTGGAATCAGCTTCCCTCTGAATTATCAACCCTTGCTTCAACTTCCCTCTTTAAAAAACATCTTAAAGAGCATCTGAAAACTCATTGGCTTTGTCCATGTACTAACCCAGACTGATATCCTTTCCCCCTTCCTGCTCTATTCCTCTGACCTATGCCTCCAAAACTAATTATTACTCTTTTCTTCACAACATGATGATAAAATATAACTTCTTTCTTTTTTAACTGAGTTGTGCTCATAGCTTTTAGTGTGTTTGATATATTGTTTAGTATAACTTTTATTAAAATTTTTTATAGTGTATAATTTTTAGTGTTCTGTTGAACAATGCTGTTTCTGTATTGTGCTTTTATCATGTCCTTGTATAATTTTATTTTGTCACTGTTTATGCTTGGAGCCTTTCTCCCCGGGCCTCTTCTGAAAATGGACATATATCCAGCTAGACTAGCCCAGTCAACAAATGCAAAAATAAATTAAAAAAAAATTATATTATTCCAGATTAATTATCCATAGCTCTGAAGTAGTTGCAATCTTAACAGTAATTCATTCCTTTAAAAAGATGCAATTCTTACTTGTATGCCGAAAATGAGTTTGTGTGATCCATTCTGCAAGAACTGTCATTACAGAAAGATGATGATGATGTATAACAGAACTGCAAGTTGTCATGGGACAGTGTTAAAAATTTCAGTGTGTCAGGGTAATGTCATGGGTGCTGGGTTCATTGCAAAATATGATATTTTTTTGGATTCTATCTTAATATACATTTTTATTTATTTTGTACATTATTAAGTGTCAATGGTCATTATCAGTCATTGACAGTTCACATCTGAAGCTAAAAGTAGCATAAATGAGAATGGTGCCATGGTGCTTCTGTCAGCACTGGACAGTAGAGTACCTGGGTAAGAAAAATAACCATTCAATTACCTTTCTCTGTAGGTCAAGATGTTAATGTAATAAGTCTGAAGAAAAAGTAGAGGCAATGAATAGTTCATATCCAGTTTACAGATAATCATAATGAGGGTGTCAAAATAAGTAGTGTCTCAGACTTTTGAATAGGAATTTAACATGAAGCACAACTAACATTTACAAAAAATTAAAAAGGCAGCACACCTTTGTGTAATGATTGCTAGATAAGTCAACTATAATATGTGCAAAGTATGTTAAGCATAACATTGATTACAGTTTAAACTACACTTTCATATGTATAATCTGCATGATAGTTATTGAAAACAATATTACTCAGCACATCTAATTATTAAGTGTGTAGGACAGTATGTCAAGCAACGTATGTATGGCATCTAACCCACATGTTTTACTCAGGTTATGCAACTCAATGCATATAAAATTGATTTACAGAAATAAATACTTGCTCTTACATATAACTCAAATAACATTACAAGAAAAAGTAACAAACATAGAAGCTAGTCATAATTAGATCTTCACTCATGTTGAAATTGTTGCACTGCAATTTACACATTCAAAGTGTTAGTCCTCCTGTGGTATTAAAAGTTAATACATAACATTTAGCACTTTAGCCTTCTTTGTAATCATGGGTTCAATCCCCAGGTAGCATTAGTTAAAATTTGCAGTTTGTATATCCTACAGATCCTTTATGTCCCAATTCACACCACTTTACCTCTTAACAACACTTACAATCAACATCATAGGATTCATGTTATGTCATATCACTATGTCAGAAGAATGAATGAATGATTACCATCCACCATAACACAAAGCATGTTTAGAGGTGACAGTACATCCTGTGAAATGTAATTCAGATGTTATAATCCAAAGGCATTTGAGGATTTCACACTGGGGCATGTGTGAATACAGTGGGCATCACAAATGGCCAAGTCAGTTCTATGTTTAACAATTCATTGAATGGCCATTCATTGCCAACATAGAATTGAATGTTCATTCCCTGAATGTTCAATTCAGCGAATGCGTGAGATGGAGAAACTAACTAGTTTCAAACCCACCTAGGTGGGGGCTGTGCCCACTACATCCCCTAACTACATATATATATATATATATATATATATATATATATATATATAAAACAACTCCGAGATCACACTACAGTGGGGGAAAAGGGTAAATTTACTGATGTTCGTCATCTACTTCCATGCCCTTTTTCCCCACTTTAGTGCAATCTTGGAGTTAGGTTTGCAAAACTGTGGTGTGTGAGATGGGGAAATGTTAACAACTAGTTAGTTGAACATTCGATTCTATGTTAGTGATAGATGGCCATTCGATCACTAAACATAGATCTGGCCAAGGCTCTCTACCATATTTCCCACCTGAGGTGTATTTTGAATGAATCATATCCAAGTTCTCTGCCATGCCAGTTGTATGCTTTCTATTATGCAAATGCAACTGACAAGGTTGTCTCCAGTTGCTCACAGCCTGGTATACACAAGATCTGAAATGAGTCTCAATTCAATATCATATTATGGATCTACTTCATTTTACAGAAATTTCAAAACATTGAACCTCTGACCATCAAAGACCAGAAGATCGAAGTTTTTAAATATTGAACCTTTTAAGAAAATTTAAAACATGAAAACTTCTTATTTCATGTTTTTGCAGGGTCAGCAAGCTCCCCTGCCCCTCACACCCCCTTCTACTTAAATATACAAACTCCGAGATCACACTACAGTGAAGAGAATGGTAAAGTTCCCATTCGACACTATACAGAGATCTCCATTCACAAGGTTCGATATTTCAAAACATTGATCCTTTGGTCTTCAATGATCAGAGGGTCAATGTTTTAACATTTCAGTTGAATGAATGGATCCCATATTACTAGGTATCCTTAAGAAGACATATCAGGTGAAGGTAAGGTTGGTGTTCAATTTATGGCCCAGTGGTGGTGTCAAGAGGAGTCCAGGATCTTTGTGTCACACTTTGTAAAGCATTAGAACTGTAGGACTCTGTATGAGGACTATACCAGGTCTCATTTCAAGACTGTGACTTGGAAGGGCTTGGCTAAGGCTGTCACCAGTGCAATGGGCAGTCTACTCTCTGGGTAAACAATGTCATCACCATCATACTGACATGAAGAGGTACAAGCAGAACCTACTGAGCTGATGGGAGGCAAAATTTAGAACTGCAAGCACCCATGAGTAGTGTGAATATAGTGACCCTTCACCAGCCAATAAAATACAATGGATAGTCCAGACAATACATTAATTGATTATGCTTATTATTTTTTCTGTTTTGTGTTCTGAATTTATAACTACAAGCACCCATGTGTAGTTTAAATATAGTGACCCTTCACCAAACAATACAATACTATGGATAGGCCAGGCAATACATTAACAGATTTTTCTGTTCTGAACAGCTGCTGAAGACATAGCTACGAACAAGGAGGTGCATTAGAAATGATAAACAGACCTCAGAGAGGCATGGTTAAGTATGGTCCATGCATGAATGTAAACAAGATCATAATACATCTGAAATTTAGTAAATGTTTCACAGTTTCAAAAAATATATTCCATCTGAGTTGGAGACATACACAATTGAGTAGGCATACCTTACATACATGTCAAGAATACATGCCTGCTCCAATAGCTCTTGGTTATTGTATTATGTTATGTGTTAATCAACTTAGCTGTGTGGGGGTTAATTAGCTTTCTTTACATAACAGTATAAAACATTATTTTCAGCAATATTAAATAACGTTATTAAACATTCCATCTTTGTAAATGGATGTATTTACTTGGAATGCATATATAAGATATGCCATAATCACCTAATTCTTTGCCTACTTTTTATAATAGCAGTGAAACTGATGTATTTTATGACACTTTAATGATGTCACATCATATCTAAATGAGGCAAAGGTTGCCAAAGTTATGTGTCTATTTGTTCATATTTTGAAATATTAATCTGACATAACATTGATATTATTATATATGTTTTCTCTGTCCCATATATCTCTCTTATTTTTTTATTATTTGTATGTGGAAACATTGCTGCTGCATCACAAATGACCATCAACATGAGGTTGTAAACTGACGACTGGTGATCAGACCACTGTACCTCCACAGATGGCTGTGGCTCCACCACCACAGGCAGCAAAAACACCCAGCATATCTGAGCTGCAACTTGTTAGTGTTGCCTCCAAAGCTCCATCCTTACCTGTTCCATCTGTGTCAGGTAGCTCTGCCCCAGATGCTTGTGCAATGGTACTTTCTGTGAGCAGCACTAGTGGAGGTGGTGATTTCATCCCCCATCAGGAACAGGACAAGACTGGTAGAGGACATTATGAAGAGGGGCGTCAGTGCCTGAATTGGCTGAGTAGAAAAAGTTCTGAGACAAATTGCAAAGTAGATGTCTCATCCAGCACTGACCCTGGGATATGTGACAGGAGACAGTGCTGATGGTTCTGAGAGTGAGGACTGGACTCCTACTGTGTTCATGCTGGATGTGCATGTACCTCTGATGTCTGCTACTTATCCTCAGTTATAGTGTCCCTTAACCTTTTGTGTCCTTCAACATCCCTGTCTATGTCCAGTATGTATGTATAGCATCCCTGCATTCTTCTCTTAAAAGGACCATTATTGAGTACAATACCCCTTTTGGCATGTACCTCATAAAGTGCATGCAGCAGTTGGAGAGACTACAGAGATTCCTCACCAGGAGAATCCAGGCCCTCAAACATCTACCCTACACAGATAGGCTAAAAGCCCTGTCCCTCTACTCAGTTACATACAGACTCCTCAGAGGTGACTTCTGTCTGGCATACAAATCAATCCCAGACCCCGCCTTAATGGGACTGCTGCATATGCACAGGTCAAGCTCCACTCGAGTAACCAGCATGAGTGACTTCAACCTGGCCTGTGACATCAGTAGGACTTGTTGGCAGGACAGATTTGTGTCTGAGAGACTCCCCCATCTGTGGAATGGACTCCATCTCCATGTCAAGCTGAGTACCTCATTATCCATTTTTAAGTGCAACCTGGATTACTGGATGGGAAACAAAAAATACACCCCTGGGATTCCACCTGTGTCCCTGATGGACAGTGGCATTGGGTGCTGACTTGTCTAAACATGGGCTAAACTCTTGGCTAGGCTTATAAGGGTCTAAGGGGTAATAGCATAGTAACTTCCTATGATCCTATGTATGTCTGTACCTGCTACCTAAGCTACCCCACTTATCTTAGCCTCTTATTCCTAACCACCTTCCCCAACAGTCCTCTCTCTACTAAAAAATAGAAAATGGACACTAGTTCCACAAAAAATTATGTCCCATACACAGCTCTCCACTTCACCTATGTGTGTGCTTGATGCACTTCATTTAGCCAAATAATCATCCAATAGTATACAGTTGATACCAAGCCCTGATGTGGTGACAAATTCATGAAATTGTTGATACAGGTATACAATTATCTTTTGAAGAAGTGGATAGCTATTATGCTGTCCCACCACCAGACTGCACATTCCTTTGTTCTCCCTCTCATGTCCTACTTTCTCCTTGCCCCCACCATTTTCACCACTGTTCTATCAACCTCTTTTTCACACATTTAATTTGGCCAAAAATGGAATCACAGACTATATATGTGGTCAGAGATTGCTCATAGAAAAACATGCAAGTTTTGTCCTCAGCATTTGTTGGAGACTTGGCATCACAGATCAATGCTGAATAAACAGAAATGGCATTTCATGTTTTATGGCCAAAACTGAAGCTTTTACTTTCAACCGCAATAGTATGGTTAACTTCACACAAAGGTGTTTATCTCCACAGCACTTTAGAAGTGCAGACTAGCAGCACCATCATGAGACCATTACTCTTACGTAATTTTAGTCTGCTAGATGTAATGTATACTTTATGGGATGTTTCAATTGTCATTACTGTGATGAAGCCTTATGCTTACATTCTCACTTGCTTCAGTCTCTTGTCACTGTTCCTTCAAATGTATGATTGCAACTTGGCAAAGTATGAATTCCAATGTGGTGTGTTCAAATAATGCTAAGGTCTGTAGACTGATTTTTGCATAGTGGCAAGTGGTCAAATCCAGAAGTATGTCAAACATTATTTAAAATTGTTTTTCATACAAATTTTCTTTGTGTAACTGTTGGCTATGTGTTAGTAACCCACCAATATTCTGCTTATGTCTTAATCATGTTTCCAGTCTCCTATTCCCTCTTGCTCCAAATTGGAAACAATTTACTGTACAGAACATGACAAAATTATTATGATGATAAATTTCAGATTAACGCACAACTTGGCCAGAGATGGCCCATAAACAAATTTTTTTTTATGTCTCTCTCCTTGTGTCTCTTTCATCATCCTTCTGTCTCATCACTCTTTGTCTTCAGCATTTACATGATGACCGGCACTTATCAACAATTGCAACTCACTGTCAAAATGCAGTTTACATCTTATGGCAAAAAATTGGAGAGTTTGCCTATGGCCACATTAGTATTCTGCCCAATACGGTCCTGTACTTATTTAAACTGTACTATGGAAACACAGACTGACAGCACTATGAGGAGTTAGTTTATTATATGTTGAGTGGGCTACAGTTATGAATGTACATGATATGAGATGTTTGAGTTGTTAATACTGTTATTAAGCATGGTGCACACAAACTTCCTTACTTCATAACTAAGAACCAAACATTAAAACCAACAGCCAAAACAAAGGTTCGAATGTATGAAACAGGATCACACCAAAAAACAGATACAATCCTTTATTGATCAAGTAGATCAAGCCCTTTTGTCAACTTGTAGCCACAGACTTCTTCAGAATCTACTGTTCTAGTTAAAACCACACATTTAGATAGTGAAACACACACCACCTGTTCAAATATCAATTATTCATTTAAAGAACCATGCTTTAAAAATTGACACATATAATAAAAATACTCAGTGTTACACACCTATAAAAAACTAAAATTGCAAAATCCACAACATACATTACATTTTTAAACATTATAAGATCTAAGTCTTAGTATACTACTGATGCTACAATAACCATTAAACCCTGGGGGAAGGTAAGCCTGCAACCTTATCTGACACTTCCAAGATGTCCTGCCATGGCCCACCCCGGGGATTTTGAAATACTTGCTCCACTGCAAAAAATATAAATTCATGTTCAGAGAACTGTCCCACCTGCTTAGCTAGGGCATTGTTCTTTTTCTGATGCCTAATATCCAACAGGTGCTCATAAATCCGATCCCTAAAACAACTCTGCATTTTTCCTACATATAATTTAGGACATTTTTTACATAGAGCCACATAAACAATGCCCTTGGTGTCACAATTACAGTAGAACCAAGTTCTAATCTCTTGATTGTTGACAAAAAAAGTGTCTCCCTTCATAATAAAAGGGCATTGTGGGTATGATCCACATTTATGGGTCCCTGGTTTTCTAAAACTCAACGGAGGTTTTGTAATACAATCACCCTCCAAAAAATTCTTGATAGATTTACCCTTCTTGAATACCACCTTGGGTTCCATCCCCCACATATTCCAGGGTCCCTTCAAAACAACTAAAAATGTTCCAATTCCTTCTCAATATGTTCAGAATGCTCTCATGTTCAATAGTAAAAGTGATTTAGTTGTTTTGGAGGGACCCTGGAATATGTGGGGATGGAACCCAAGGTGGTATTCAGGAAGGGTAAATCTATCAAGAATTTTTTGGAGGGTGATTGTATTACAAAACCTCCGTTGAGTTTTAGGAAACCAGGCCCAATAAATGTGGATCATGCCCACAATGCCCTTTTATTATGAAGGGGGACCCTTTTCTGTCAACAGTCAAGAGATTAGAACTAGGTTCCACTGTAATTGTAACACTGAGGGCATTGTTTATGTGTCTCCATGTAAAAAATGTCCTAAATTCTATTTAGGAAAAACACAGAGGCATTTTAGGGATCCGGTTGGATATTAGGCACCAGGAAAAAGAACAATGCCCTAGCTAAGCATGTGGGACAGTTCACTGAACATGAATTTATATTTTTTGCAGTGGAGCAAGTATTTCAAAATCCACGGGGTGGGCCATGGCAAGATATCTTGGAAGTTAAAGAATTGTTGTAGCAGATAAGGTTGCAGGCTTCCCTTCCCCCAGGGCTTAATGATTATTGTAGCATCAGTAGTGTGCTAAGACTTAGATCTTATAATGTTTAAAAATGTAATGTATGTTGTGTTTTTTTGCAAATTTTAGTTTTTTATAGATTGTGTAACACTAAGTATTTTTATTATATGGGTCAATTTTTAAAGCATTTTTTTAAATGATTAATTGGTATTTGAACAGGTGGTGTGTGTTTCACTATCTAAATGTGTGGTTTTAACTTGAACAGTAGATTCTGAAGAAGTCTGTGGCTACAAGCTGAAGAAAGGGCTTAATCTACTTGGTCAATAAAGGATTTTATCTGTTTTTTGGTGTGATCCTGCTTCATACATTTAAACCTTTGTTTCGACTGTTCTTTACTTCATAGTTTTTCTATAGTCCCTTCAAATGTGTGTGTTGTGGCACCTGAAAATTCCCTTCCTTAGTGATATAATCAGCTATTGATCATGTCTATAGACTGCTGCTGCTGACTGGCAGGTGTTTGAGTCCATCATCATATCTAAAAGTACTGAACATTATAATTTATCCTTCATTTTTTTATCTATATAATTATGCATACATCTGTAATTAAATCGGCATTAGCATGGCTGGTCCCATATATGGTTTATAATCAACCTAGAAATGCTGCAAGGCGTTAGATATAATGAAGGTTTAAAGGGAAACAAACATATTACACTAGACACATCTTACAAATAGTGCTGCTATCCACACAGATGATAGGATTAATTATTTTGCATTGACATGCATTTTCCAAAGTCTTTTAATTATGACACCTACATGCATTTTATGTAGTGACTGTAGTACTCAGTAATCTCATATGAACACATACATTTGCAGCAGTACAACATGCCTTAAATCCATAGACAGTCATGAGATATGAGGACAGTCTGTGCATGCACCTGTATTATCCATTTAATGAGCACTTTACATCAACTATCATGACAAATATGTAAACCTTGATAGAGAAAACATTAACATAACACATATCTGTTTTGAATTGGATCAGAATCAGAAATTGTTATGTCTGTACTGCTAATCTGCACAGGGGTTACCACAGAGTACTATAGACAACTGTTAATTCTCTTTCTAAGGTCAAAACCTCAAAAAATAATTCTGCTTGCATTCATATATTAACATCAGATGTTCAAATGAACTTGCCAGAGGTGTGCTTCACAAAGCAATTTTCACAAAAAGTAAGTAATGCCAATGGCTTGTATTACTTGTGTATGTTGTAATAGACTGCTGAATTCAAGATATAATGAGATAACTGTGATGCTGTTTAAATATCACAGAATGTACATTTATGTCTGCACATCTGCCCATTTGACTTGTAAATGATATACAATGATGTGCAACCTTTGCACACGTACTTGCTGAGTGGCATTATGTAGTGCACTTTCATATGTTGGACATGTATGTTTTTAACGGGTTCCTATTGTGAAATCTAACTTCCAGAAGTTCGAACACCAGAAGGTCGAACTTGGAAGTTCGAAAGGTGAAAATGTCGATGCCGCGGAAATCCAAATTCTTTCTCAGGGAAATAATTTGGTTGTCCATTTCTGCAGCTTCGACATTTTCTCCACTGTGGTGCAAAAGTTATGGAATGGGTTTAGGTAAGTGTGCGATTGTAACAGATGTTGGGGTGAGGGTGCGGGTAAGTTAAGTGTGAGATAGTGACGGACTTTAGGGTTAGGGTGCTGGTAGGGTAAGTGTGCGATAGTGACAGACTTTAGGGTTAGGGTGCGGGTAAGGTAAGTGTGCGATAGTGATGGACTTTAGGGTTAGGGTGCGGATAAGGTAAGTGTGCAATAGTGATGGACCTTAGGGTTAGGGTTTGGGTTAAGGTTAGTGCATAGATAGTTGTGAATGTAAGGTTTAGTGTAGGTTTATAAGGTTTTTGGTGTGCTTGTGTTGTGTGTGTGTTTTTTGGAACAGCGATTTTTTTCCCCGGGAAAAATTTGTTGTTCTGAAGTTTCGATGTTATCAGATTTCGATCTTCCATGTTCGAATTTATGATGTTTGACATTTTGGAAGTTCGATTTCGTGATATAGACCCTTTTTAATTTACATTGTGCATTGTGTAAACACAAGAAAATATTGAAAATGACATACCAAATGATTTTTATTTGTATACAGTCATCCTGAACTGAACAGTCAGGGATGCTCAGTTGTCAGTCCACTGTTTCGCAAATGTGATTATCATCAATGCACCAGACTGTGAAACAGCTACACATCACTCTCAGTACCACAATGCACATGAATGACAGGATATATAACTTATCTGAGCTGTATGCAATTACTTGTGATAAACACATTGCTGTTTTTTCTGCTTGTCAAGATACATTCCTTTTCATATAGACCTGTGATACATACTTTCTTCTCTGGAACACACTGAAGTGGTGATCCTTACAAATGTGCAGAATCTCACATTTTAAGTCAGACTTTTCTTGTGGTGCTTATGTACAATGTACTATAGACTGTGTACCTAAAGCGATAGGTGTTCAAATACAATAGAGGCTAAATGAGTGAGTGTCTCTATTGCTGGATAGGACTAGCTTCACCCATCTGCAGCCAAAGCATGTTGACTGCAGCACATTAATGAGGTCATCCTTTCAAATGTGCTGCATTTCACTGCTGTAATCAAATTTCTCTTGTGGCAGCCATGTATGATACTGTTTACTCTATATTGTGTAACTAGATGGAGAAGTGGTTTGCATACAACAGGGTGGAACTAAAATAAGTGTGGGTGTATCTAGTGTTAGGTATATGGTTTCAGCAACATATCTGATGTGTGCATTTCCACTCAGGTGTGATATTTACATTAGGAGAGGGCACCCTTATTAATCACTTCCCATTTTAACATGAACAACAGTTATGTTACACACCGATGATGTCATCATTTCTGATTTGCTCAATCTCACACTTACAATAAGACTGCTCCTGCAGCAAACTCAGTGGATACTGTGTTTTACAGACTGTGCAACTAGATATGTAGGTGCTTTGAATCCCACAGTAGCTGATTACTCTGAATGTGTGAGTCTACTAATGGCTTCACCTACAGATCTAATAAATAAGTTTACAGTGGGTGTGGGCAGTCCCCTCACTTTCTTCCCTTTTAGCACACACATCACCATAGCAAAACAATGGTGATGTCATACTTTCAAATGTGCACTATCTCTACTTGTAAACAAACTTTTTATGTCACATTTATAATTTTTGCAATGTCCTCTTGTTTGTGATCTTATTTAGGTAGTCAGTTCAAATCCAGACATCAATCCATCGATTCAGTTGCATCAGCATATATGTGAATGTACATGTAGGTATGAATGGTATCACCCACAGGTCTGGTGTACAGCTGGAGAGGGCTCTAGCACTACTTTCTGTCCATTTTAGCCCAGAAAACTCCTTTGTTAAACACTGATGAGCCCATTTGTTGGAATGTGATTTATCTCTTCTTTGGAGTAAGCCTTCTCATGTGGCCTCAGGCAATAAAACAGTGTTCTCCAGCTTGTGGAGATATTAAGGCATAAGTTTGAATCTGGAACTCATTATGTATTCTGCATTTATGTGCTTCTGCAGTCACATAGAACATTGGATCATGTAACAGATCTGGTTTTGGTACATCTACCATCATTCAAGATTTTGAGAAAGAGACAAAGCATGCCTCTCTTTCAATCAAGTTAAATCCACACATATACCTTGCAGCACTATGATAATGTTATGACTTCAAATATACCCTTTTTTACAATTTCAGTTAGAATTCTCATGTGGCGCATGCAGTCATTACAATATCCTGTAGTTTGTGTACTTAGAAAGGCAGGTGTTCAAAACCCACAGTAACTAGTAGTATTCGTGTGTGTCTGACTGATATCTAACACAGATGTAATGTGTAAAATTGCAGCAGGGGAAGATTTCCCCATTATGTTTAGTCCAAGGAACTGATTTGCATCACAATGATGATCACAGGATCATAGAAAGTTACTAGGTTACCAACCCAGAGGTCATTTCAAGCCTAGCTGTTTCATCCCAATGTAATATCATAGATACTCTAGTCAATACCCAGGGTTATATTTAGTAATGACTGCCAATGTCCAGGTAGGTTGTGAGTGCTATCCCCGGTAAGAGCTATTAACCCAGAGGTCATTTCAAGCCTAGCCATTTTATAACAATGTAATAACATAAATACTCTAGTCAATACCCAAGACTGTATTTAATAATGACTGCCCATATCCAGGAGGGTTGTGGGCATTATCCCCACTAAGAAAGTATAATGCCCCATCCACTTGTCCAGGTTCCCTTTGAACAGTGTTATAGAAGTGCTCTGCTTCACATGACTTGGCAGCTTATTCCAAAGATACAAAAACGGAAGAACTTCACAAACAAAACTTAGTAATACACTTCGAAGATAGATCCAATTGAACTCAATGAAGTATGGAACACCAATCTAGTGCTTTTATTCACTTTATTTAACGTGAACTTCATCAGAAACAACTCACCCAGACACTAAAGCACTTTTTATAGTAAAGGAATGGTCACATGTTCCATGATGTAAATAATTAATTCCATTTGTATATTACATACCTTTGTAAATTAATATTCTCTTTTAAATACATACTTTAAAAATGCTAAATATATGCACTATATATAATGTATAAAAATGAAAATAATAATAAAAATCATTTCATAGATAAAAAACATTTTATATTAACTAGCTCATTAAGTCCTGGAGCTTGATCTGCTCCTAAATATACCTGCCAAATAGATTCTCTGCATTCTAACTCAAGTTTTTTGTCCCCACTAAAAATACTGTTATTAACACTATCCAAAACAGAAAAAAATAAACTTTTTGAAATTATTACACATGGTAGAATGCTTGCCCAGTGCATTTGTCATGTCCTTTTTCTTAATAGCTAAAATATGTTCACTTATTCTTTTTCTAAAACATCTTGTAGTCATCCCTACATAATAGCTTGGACATGACTGGGACTGGGCAACATATATTACCATGTCACTATGACAAGTATAATACTTTTTAGACCAATGTGTGATGTTTAAATGTGAAAAATAAACTGATGAAGAATTGCTAATATATCTACATTGTTTACAATGGTGGCACGCATATGTACACCTGGTGTTAATAACAACGCCACTCTTCTTGTCCAATATGTCTACTCTTTTCTCAAATAAACTTTTGAGGTTTACTACTATCTTAAAGGTAAAATTAGGTTTGATACCTATAATTTTAACTAATTCCTGATTACCTAACACTATCTTCCAATTTTCAACTATAATACTTTTTATAAGCTACATTTCGTTAGAAATAGGCAAAACAAATGCATTATTAAATTCTTTATCCACAGTTGAAATATTACTGGTGGAAAGTGTTGAACAATGAGTCAAAATAGGACTAGCTTTATTGTTTCTTAATACCATAACTTCCCTTTCAATAGATTCTAAACAGGAAATATGATAACCTCTACCTAGAAAAAATGTTCTCAGAATGTTCATTTAATTGTAGAAAATGTTATCTTGAGATGTCAATCTACTCAATCTGATGTATTGTCCCTTAATAACTCCTCTTTTCATGTGCAATGGGTGTAAACTTTCTTTATGCAAGTACTGATTAGCAAATGTTGATTTCCTGTAAATTTTGCTAAAAAATTGTCTGAATGTAGAGTCATAAAGCAAATTTAGATTAAGAAAATTGAAACTTGATCCGTAACCACCTACTGTGAATTTTAAAAAATTGGTAGTACTGTTTAAGTAACTAACAAAGTCGTTAAACTCATCTAATGTACCTTGCCAAAGAAAAAATAAATTGTCTATATAACGACAATAAAACATAATTTTTTCACTGTAACAACTGATGTCAATAAAGGTACTTTCCCAGTTGGCCATTATCAAATTTGCATAAGACGGAGCCACTCTTGCACCCATTGCAACACCAGAAATTTGCTTGTAAAAATTAACATTGAATGTAAAAAATTATTGTCAAGTACTAATTCCATTAGCATACACACGGTATTAACTTTAATGTTGTTTAAATTGCTATGTTTGGATAGATACTCTCTCAAATATTCAATACTCATCTCTCGATCAATACTGGTGTATATAAATAATGGCTAGAATCCTGAACTATTGGATTTAATGTGTAATCCAACCAAATGGAAAGTGTTTCAGTCTTAGATTTAGAAGCTGATATGATAGGCCTAAAGGGGGGGGGGGGCTTGCATGTTTTTTTGTAATTTCGGAATACCAAACAATACACCCATTTTTGGATGTTCTACTTGTAAAAAACTGTAACTTTGGTAGTCTAACTCTCCTTGACAGAACATGTCAAATAAACATGTGTCCAGTCTTAAAAAACTTTGCTGAATAGAGGTAGAATCTACCTTTTGATAGGTGTTTTCATCTGATAACAAGTTTTCCATGGATTCGTAATATTGTCTATTGTCCATAATAACTATCTTACCCACTTTGTCTGCCTTCATCAATCTTATTTGATCATTCTCCCTTAGTTCTTTCAAGGCCTTAATTTCTAACTCATTTAAGTTGTTTATATTTTTCATAGGTAGAATATCTCTAATGGCTTCTTCACACATGTTTTGAAATACTTGCAACATGCCCATTAATGGTGGATTATAAGTACTTGCCTTTTTAGGGCCTATGTGTGGCATTGTACAATTAATATCTTGCAATATATATTTCAAATTTAACTTTCTCAGCGTTAATCTAAAATCAACAATGGTCCTAGCTAAATTAAAAGTATTTGTAGGAATAAAAGAAAATCCCTTTTTAAAGAGATTAATTGTAGGAACTGAAATGGCTATACTTGATAAATTGTGTATCTGTATATCATAGTTGTTAAAACTACTTTCTTCTACCATCTCTTTTTGTTCCTGAGCCTGCCCTTGGGCTTGTTCTGTGCTACTTTGGACCAAGTGGGTGCCCTCATGTTCCCTTGTTTGTCCATCAAAAAAGGCACCGTATTAGCTGCTCCTTCATTAACATTGTTATTATTACCACCATTGTTGTTAGAATTCCCATTTGTTGTCTCAGTATTCGATTTGGAAGAAACTACACATTTCTCACAATTAGTGTTGCTGTTAGTAACACTTGTGTCTTTTACATTGTTGTTATCAAGCCTTACATTTGTAAAACTTAAATTATTATCATTGTCATCAACAATAACACAATTACTGTTGGTGTCGTAATCATAACTTGCAAAATATTTAGTGTTCACAGTATATGCAGTCTTATTTGCGTAAGCTAGAATATCGCGCTTAAATTTCTTCTGTTTCCTGGCCACAATTGTGGCGCTTTGTCTGTCCGCTTTGGCTGTGATGCCACAATATAAGTTGTTAAACATTGAAAAACACGAAAAATTCTTAACTTTCTTGTCCAAGTCACTCATCTGATTTTTAATAATTTCAACTTGCTTGGTGTAATGTTCCGTTAACGTAATCATCATTCTAATACCAAAGTCATTAAACATGTTGACTAGTTCATTAAATAAACTGTCTCCAAAGGACAAACAATTTGGAAACTTGTTGGTTCTCAGTCCATGTGGAACACATTTCCTTTTTATACATTTGGTTAAGTAACTTATTTCAATGTCTAGAATAACGTACTTTAAAGTTAGTTTTTCTAAGTCATATATATTCTGTTTACAATTCCTTTGAATAGACAACGAATTTACATTCGTATCACTACTCACTGAATCATTCGCTTCACTTTCTTGAATGTTCGCAAAGGGATTTGTAGACTGCTGTAAAATATAATCCAACACACTATTCGGACCCACGAAAGGCTCACCAGACATATCATCATCACCCTCTGTATCCGGTGTGTTGTCAAAAACCATCCGACTGGAACTGTTTCCTTTTTGACCTTCATTAACCAAAATGCTGTTAGTGGTTACTTTTTCAAGCCCCTTCTGAATCGCTGAAGTAATTACACTTGTGATTTGCTCCGAAAATTGAGCAAAACCATCCGGGACTGGGTGAATGGAGAAGTTGAGGAATGTGTCCTGTGACATACTTGCTTAAAGCCAAATGAACTAAACTTCGATACCAGAACAAAACCACAAAAACGGAAGAACTTCACAAACAAAACTTAGTAATACACTTCGAAGATAGATCCAATTGAACTCAATGAAGTATGGAACACCAATCTAGCGCTTTCATTCACTTTATTTAACGTGAACTTCATCAGAAACAACTCACCCAGACACTAAAGCACTTTTTATAGTAAAGGAATGGTCACGTGTTCTATGATGTAAATAATTAATTCCATTTGTATATTACATACCTTTGTAAATTAATATTATCTTTTAAATACATACTTTAAAAATGCTAAATATATACACTATATATAATGTATAAAAATAAAAATAATAACAAAAATAATTTCATAGATAAAAAACATTTTATATTAACTAGCTCATTAAGTCCTGGAGCTTGATCTGCTCCTAAATATACCTGCCAAATAGATTCTCTGCATTCTAACTCAAGTTTTTTGTCTCCACTAAAAATACTGTTATTAACACTATCCAAAATAGAAAAAATAAACTTTTTGAAATTATTACACATGGTAGAATGCTTGCCCAGTGCATTTGTCATGTCCTTTTTCTTAATAGCTAAAATATGTTCACTTATTCTTTTTCTAAAACATCTTGTAGTCATCCCTACATAATAGCTTGGACATGACTGGCACTGGGCAACATATATTACCATGTCACTATGACAAGTATAATACTTTCTAGACAAATGTGTGATGTTTAAATGTGAAAAATAAACTGATGAAGAATTGCTAATATATCTACATTGTTTACAATGGTGGCATGCATATGTACCCCTGGTGTTAATAACGACACCACTCTTCTTGTCCAATATGTCTACTCTTTTCTCAAATAAACTTTTGAGGTTTACTACTTTCTTAAAGGTAAAATTAGGTTTGATACCAATAATTTTAACTAATTCCTGATTACCTAACACTATCTTCCTATTTTCAACTATAATACTTTTGATAAGCCACATTTCGTTAGAAATAGGCAAAACAAATGCATTATTAAATTCTTTATCTACAGTTGAAATATTACTTGTGGAAAGAGTTGAACAATGAGTCAAAATAGGGCTAGCTTTATTGTTTCTTAATTCCATAACTTCCCTTTCAATAGATTCTAAACAGGAAATATGATAAACTCTACCTAGAAAAAATGTTCTCAGAATTTTCATTTCATTGTAGAAAATGTTATCTTGAGATGTCAATCTACTCAATCTGATGTATTGCCCCTTAATAATGCCTCTTTTCATGTGCAATGGGTGTAAACTTTCTTTATGCAAGTACTGATCAGCAAATGTTGATTTCCTGTAAATTTGGGTGTATTGTTTGGTATTCCGAAATTACAAAAAAAATGCAACCCCCCCCCCCCTTTAGGCCTATCATATCAGCTTCTAAATCTAAGACTGAAACACTTTCCATTTGGTTGGATTACACATTAAATCCAATAGTTCAGGATTCTAGCCATTATTTAAAAGACTCCTGGCATTTGCTCGAATTATTAAGAGATTTAAAACCATCTAGTACAGATTTTTGTATGGCATCACTAGATGTTCAGTCACTGTACACCAGTATTGATCGAGAGATAGTTATTGAATATTTGAGAGAGTATCTATCCAAACATAGCAATTTAAGCAACATTAAAGTTAATACTGTGTGTATGCTAATGGAATTAGTACTTGACAATAATTTTTTTACATTCAATGGTAATTTTTACAAGCAAATTTCTGGTGTTGCAATGGGTACAAGAGTGGCTCCGTCTTATGCAAATTTGGTAATGGCCAACTGGGAAAGTACCTTTATTGACAACAGTTGTTACAGTGAAAAAATTATGTTTTATTGTCGTTATATAGACAATTTAGTTTTTCTTTGGCAAGGTACATTACATGAGTTTAACGACTTTGTTAGTTACTTAAACAGTATTACCAATTTTTTAAAATTCACAGTAGGTGGTTACGGATCAAGTTTAAATTTTCTTGATCTAAATTTGCTTTATGACTCTACAGTCAGACAATTTTTTAGCAAAATATACAGGAAATCAACAATTGCTAATCAGTACTTGCATAAAGAAAGTTTACACCCATTGCACATGAAAAGAGGAGTTATTAAGGGACAATACATCAGATTGAGTAGATTGACATCTCAAGATAACATTTTCTACAATGAAATGAAAATTCTGAGAACATTTTTTCTAGGTAGAGGTTATCATATTTCCTGTTTAGAATCTATTGAAAGGGAAGTTATGGTATTAAGAAACAATAAAGCTAGTCCTATTTTGACTCATTGTTCAACACTTTCCACCAGTAATATTTCAACTGTGGATAAAGAATTTAATAATGCATTTGTTTTGCCTATTTCTAACGAAATGTGGCTTATCAAAAGTATTATAGTTGAAAATTGAAAGATAGTGTTAGGTAATCAGGAATTAGTTAAAATTATAGGTCTCAAACCTAATTTTACCTTTAAGAAAGTAGTAAACCTCAAAAGTTTATTTGAGAAAAGAGTAGACATATTGGACAAGAAGAGTGGTGTCGTTATTAACACCAGGGGTACATACGCATGCTACCATTGTAAACAATGTAGATATATTAGCAATTCTTCATCAGTTTATTTTTCACATTTAAACATCACACATTGGTCTAAAAAGTATTATACTTGTCATAGTGACATGGTAATATATGTTGCCCAGTACCAGTCATGTCCAAGCTATTATGTAGGGATGACTACAAGATGTTTTAGAAAAAGAATAAGTGAACATATTTTAGCTATTAAGAAAAAGGACATGACAAATGCACTGGGCAAGCATTCTACCATGTGTAATAATTTCAAAAAGTTTATTTTTTCTGTTTTGGATAGTGTTAATAACAGTATTTTTAGTGGAGACAAAAAACTTGAGTTAGAATGAAGAGAATCTATTTGGCAGGTATATTTAGGAGCAGATCAAGCTCCAGGACTTAATGAGCTAGTTAATACAAAATGTTTTTTATCTATGAAATGATTTTTATTATTATTTTCATTTTTATGCATTATATATAGTGTATATATTTAGCATTTTTAAAGTATGTATTTAAAAGAGAATATTAATTTACAAAGGTATGTAATATACAAATGGAATTAATTATTTACATCATAGAACATGTGACCATTCCTTTACTATAAAAAGTGCTTTAGTGTCTGGGTGAGTTGTTTCTGATGAAGTTCACGTTAAATAAAGTGAATGAAAGTGCTAGATTGGTGTTCCATACTTCATTGAGTTCAATTGGATCTATCTTCGAAGTGTATTACTAAGTTTTGTTTGTGAAGTTCTTCCATTTTTGTGGTTGTGTTCTGGTATCGAAGTTTAGTTCATTTGGCTTTAAGCAAGTATGTCACAGGACACACTCCTCAACTTATCCATTCACTCAGTCCCGGATGGTGTTGCTCAATTTTCGGAGCAAATCACAAGTGTAATTACTTCAGCGATTCAGAAGGGGCTTGAAAAAGTAACCACTAACAGCGTTTTGGTTAATGAAGGTCAAAAAGGAAACAGTTCCAGTCGGATGGTTTTTGCCAACACACCGGATACAGAGGGTGACGAAGATATGTCTGGTGAGCCTTTCGTGGGTCCGAATAGTGTGTTGGATTATATTTTACAGCAGTGTAAAAATCCCTTTGCGAACATTCAAGAAAGTGAAGTGAATGATTCAGTGAGTAATGATACGAATGTAAATTCGTTGTCTATTCAAAAGAATTGTAAACAGAATATATATGACTTAGAAAAACTAACTTTAAAGTACGTCATGCTAGACATTGAAATAAGTTACTTAACCGAATGTATAAAAAGGAAATGTGTTCCACAATGACTGAGAACCAACAAGTTTCCAAATTGTGTGTCCTTTGGAGACAGTTTATTTAATGAACTAGTCAACATGTTTAATGACTTTGGTATTAGAATGATGATTACGTTAACGGAACATTACACCAAGCAAGTTGAAATTATTAAAAATCAGATGAGTGACTTGGACAAGAAAGTTAAGAATTTTTCGTGTTTTTCAATGTTTAACAACTTATATTGTGGCATCACAGCCAAAGCAGACAGACAAAGTGCCACAATTGTGGCCAGGAAACAGAAGAAATTTAAGCACGATATTCTAGCTTACGCAAATAAGACTGCATATACTGTGAACACTAAATCTTTTGCAAGTTATGATTACGACACCAACAGTAATTGTGTTATTGTTGATGACAATGATAATAATTTAAGTTGTACAAATGTAAGGCTTGATAACAACAATGTAAAAGACACAAGTGTTACTAACAGCAACACTAATTGTGAGAAATGTGTAGTTTCTTCCAAATCGAATACTGAGACAACAAATGGGAATTCTAACAACAATGGTAGTAATAATGACAATGTTAATGAAGGAGCAGCTAATACGGTGCCTTTTTTGGTGGACAAACAAGGGAACAAGAGGGCACCCACTTGGTCCAAAGCAGCAGAGAACAAGCCCAAGGGCAGCCTCAGGAACAAAAAGAGATGGTAGAAGAAAGTAGTTTTAACAACTATGATATACAGATACACAATTTATCTAGTATAGCCATTTCAGTTCCTACAATTAATCTCCTTCAAAAGGGATTTTCTTTTATTCCTACAAATACTTTTAATTTAGCTAGGACCATTGTTGATTTCAGATTAACGCTGAGAAAGTTAAATTTGAAATATATATTGCAAGATATTAATTGTACAACGCCACACATAGGCCCTAAAAAGGCAAGTACTTATAATCCACCATTAATAGGCACGTTGCAAGTATTTCAAAACATGTGTGAAGAAGCCATTAGAGATATTCTACCTATGAAAAATATAAACAACTTAAATGAGTTAGAAATTAAGGCCTTAAGGGGAATGATCAAATAAGACTGATGAAGGCAGACAAAGGGGGTAAGATAGTTATTATGGACAACAGACAATATTACGAGTCCATGGAAAACTTGTTATCAGATGAAAACACCTATCAAAAGGTAGATTCTACCTCTATTCAGCAAAGTTTTTTAAGACTGGACACGTTTATTTGACATGTTCTGTCAAGGAGAGTTTGACTACCAAAGTTACAGTTTTTTACAAGTAGAACATCCAAAAATAGGTGTATTCTTTGGTATTCTGAAATTACAAAAAAACATGCAAAACCCCCCCTTTAGGCCTATCATATCAGCTTCTAAATCTAAGACTGAAACACTTTCCATTTGGTTGGATTACACATTAAATCCAATAGTTCAGGATTCTAGCCATTATTTAAAAGACTCCTGGTATTTTCTTGAATTATTAAGAGATTTAAAACCATCTAGTACAGATTTTTGTATGGCATCACTAGATGTTCAGTCATTATACACCAGTATTGATCGAGAGATGGGTATTGAATATTTGAGAGAGTATCTATCCAAACATAGCAATTTAAACAACATTAAAGTTAATACTGTGTGTATGCTAATGGAATTAGTACTTGACAATAATTTTTTTACATTCAATGGTAATTTTTACAAGCAAATTTCTGGTGTTGCAATGGGTGCAAGAGTGGCTCCGTCTTATGCAAATTTGGTAATGGCCAACTGGGAAAGTACCTTTATTGACAACAGTTGTTACAGTGAAAAAATTATGTTTTATTGTCGTTATATAGACAATTTATTTTTTCTTTGGCAAGGTACATTAGATGAGTTTAACGACTTTGTTAGTTACTTAAACAGTAGTACCAATTTTTTTAAAATTCACAGTAGGTGGTTACGGATCAAGTTTAAATTTTCTTGATCTAAATTTGCTTTATGACTCTACAGTCAGACAATTTTTTAGCAAAATTTACAGGAAATCAACATTTGCTAATCAGTACTTGCATAAAGAAAGTTTACACCCATTGCACATGAAAAGAGGAGTTATTAAGGGACAATACATCAGATTGAGTAGATTGACATCTCAAGATAACATTTTCTACAATGAAATGAAAATTCTGAGAACATTTTTTCTAGGTAGAGGTTATTATATTTCCTGTTTAGAATCTATTGAAAGGGAAGTTATGGTATTAAGAAACAATAAAGCTAGTCCTATTTTGACTCATTGTTCAACACTTTCCACCAGTAATATTTCAACTGTGGATAAAGAATTTAATAATGCATTTGTTTTGCCCGTTTCTAACGAAATCTGGCTTATCAAAAGTATTATAGTTGAAAATTGGAAGATAGTGTTAATTAATCAGGAATTATTTAAAATTATAGGTATCAAACCTAATTTTACCTTTAAGAAAGTAGTAAACCTCAAAAGTTTATTTGAGAAAAGAGTAGACATATTGGACAAGAAGAGTGGTGTCGTTATTAACACCAGGGGTACATATGCGTGCCACCATTGTAAACAATGTAGATATATTAGCAATTCTTCATCAGTTTATTTTTCACATTTAAACATCACACATTGGTCTAAAAAGTATTATACTTGTCATAGTGACATGGTAATATATGTTGCCCAGTGCCAGTCATGTCCAAGCTATTATGTAGGGATGACTACAAGATGTTTTAGAAAAAGAATAAGTGAACATATTTTAGCTATTAAGAAAAAGGACATGCCAAATGCACTGGGCAAGCATTCTACCATGTGTACTAATTTCAAAAAGTTTATTTTTTCTGTTTTGGATAGTGTTAATAACAGTATTTTTAGTGGAGACAAAAAATTTGAGTTAGAATGCAGAGAATCTATTTGGCAGGTATATTTAGGAGCAGATCAAGCTCCAGGACTTAATGAGCTAGTTAATATAAAATGTTTTTTATCTATGAAATGATTTTTATTATTATTTTCATTTTTATACATTATATATAGTGTATATATTTAGCATTTTTAAAGTATGTATTTAAAAGAGAATATTAATTTACAAAGGTATGTAATATACAAATGGAATTAATTATTTACATCATAGAACATGTGACCATTCCTTTACTATAAAAAGTGCTTTAGTGTCTGGGTGAGTTGTTTCTGATGAAGTTCACGTTAAATAAAGTGAATGAAAGCGCTAGATTGGTGTTCCATATTCATTGAGTTCAATTGGATCTATCTTCGAAGTGCCTTATTCCAAAGATGCAGCAGTTGCTGGGAGACAAATCTGTCCCTCCAGCGTGTACTACTCTAGTCGCATGCCATATTTAGGTCCCTGGAATGGGTAGCTCTAGTCCTGTTTGATTTATGAATGTGCAGCAGACACATTAGATTTGGGTCGGAGACTGATCTGTAAGCCAGGCACAAATCTCACCTAAGAAGTCTATACAATACAGAGCACAGTGACAGGGACTTCAGTCAGTCTGTGTAAGGGATGTGCTGGAGTCCCTTGATCTTCTTTGTTAGAGACCTCTGAGGTCTCTACAGTTGCTGCAAATGCATTGTACAGTACATGCCAAAAAGGGGCATTATACGCAATTATGGGCCTGATTAGTGACGAGTATAGAGGGGTTAAAACCTCCTTTGCTCTAGAGGTGATGCCTTTGCTAATCAAGTGTGCTATATAGAAGCCCTTCCTTACTACAGATACAAGATCTCCTTCAAAATCTAGATCCATAACATTAGGACTGAGGATGGAAGCACCAGCATTATCATTAACTCGGGTATACACTCCACAATAAACTGCCTGAACAATGGATCTACCCATAGCCACAATCTTCAGTGGGAAACCTGAGAGTCTGCTGCTCAACTATGTGGTGGGGTTTCTGTATCTTCTTAGCAAGCACTACAATAGTGGGAGAATCACCAGGGAAACATAACCCTAGCAATGGATTTTGCACCTCTGACTTCCCCTACACCTAAAGAATTTGTTTCTTTCATACCTGCACTAGACAAAGATACAGAACTAGAGGATGTGTGTGACCTTTGCATCATGCACAGTTGTTGTACCAGCATCATAACAGGGGACATGGAGGTAAAAAGGGGTGAGTGGTACACTGGCCTACTCTTGCCTGATGTTACTGAAGAGTCACAAGCTGTAGGCTGAGGCATATTGTCTGTTATTTATGTATTTATTTATTTTAGGTGCAGATGGGTAGGTGGGAGTGGGATGCAGTTTCACAGTCCATCTAAACAGTGGCCAAAACACTAGTTAGGTTAGTACAAACTACTAATGAAAGAGTACTCCCATTATACAAAGGGATAACACCACTATACTCCCCAAAAGAGCAATGAAAAAGCTAAAGAGAGAATCAAATGGAATATTGTACTGAAGCAAAATTCAGCAGTTAAACACTAAGCACCGAAAACATCATCAAAACGACCAATAAAAAACAATAAATGGGGACTTTTAATCACACATGTATAAAAAAAGTGCAAATTAGCCTTATGTCAGGAATTCAATTTAAAACCTAAGAAAAATTCCTGTCAGAAAACAAAATGAAGCCACAATCATAATTTAAACAAAAAAATCATCACCTTTTTATACAAACATATGAAGAAAAAAAAATGAAAACAGCAAGGCTGCCTAGCAAAAGATTCAAAATAATGTCTTAAATCAGCAGAAATAACAGCCATGATGGAGAGATACATAAATGCATACAAACTAGGCCTATACATATATACAAAACCACAAACTGTAAGTGTATATACATAAATAGACAGACAAATATAAAAATGTGCATGCGTACACGAACACAATACATACACACACATATACATACAAGTTCAGACACATACATACATTTGCTTCAACTATGCTATAAGAAATGAATAGGAAAACATAAGCAGCAACAAGGTAAAGCAAGTAGTACTCCCTCCTCTGAATGGAGGCATTTATGCAGTTTATTAGTCTTGATGCTGCAAAAAAGAATAATGATTAGTCAACATCTCTAAACACTTGCAGCACAGGTTTCAGGGTTTCACACTTTAATAAATTAAATGTCAGGGTTTGGAATTGAAATTAAAAGACAGCCAACACAGAGTTATAAGGGATGACAATTCAAAACACTCTTAAAATTTTAAAGCAAATTTGAAGATATCTGTACCAGTTCCACACTAAAACTTCTTCACATAACAGTTAGGAGTTATCAGTCATAAACATAGCAATATAAATTTTAAAATGCAAGGGACACGTCACTTACTTAATGTAACATAACTTAGGATGCTAATGTCAATGTTGAAGTAAATTTGGTCATACCAGTTAACACTTCACAAAGTGGTGAAAACAAAATAACCCTACCTAGCGCCTATGGTGCCTTCTCCAGAATCCTGGCTTCCAGCATCACTAGGAGTGCTCACCGATTTGGAGGATGGTGACATGAGAGGAGGGACAACAGGAGCTGTCTTGCCTTAAAATATATTCTGAAGGCATGATATCATTATGTCTTCAAATATGTTCTGTCTCACACTTGTGGCAAGACTTCTCTTGTGGCACATGCAGTTAGCACACAGTTCTGTAGACTGCAAAATTACATACCCAGCTTTTCAACTCCAGCAAATGACAAGATAATGTAAGTGTAGTGTCATGACACAGTGACACATACAACATGGCATCTATTGATTTCTATCCCTTTTAATTCTAACAAAACCCTTTCAAAACATTGGGGATTTAATGCTGATCAAATAGGTTTTCTCTGATACTTATGGTGAGAGTTCCTCTGTAGCACATGCTGTTAGTACTGACTTCTATATCATGTGAACCCTGATAGACAATGGTTTAAATCTAGAAATGCATACATGCAAAACAATATGGACAAACAAGAAGGGCTTACCCAACAAACAATGTGGGTAAATCACATTTATGTAAACATTAATGTTGTTACATCCTTTTGATCCTTCAGAATAATTTGCATTCAATAAATTACCATAAAAAGTCTTTCTTAGTTCACACCTTGAAGTGTACTCTTTGAGATACTCTCTATTACTATATCCTCTGAAAGTCACAGCTAGTGCACAGCTCTGTAGAGGGTAGAGCATGATAATCCGGGGTTTGAAATTGGTAAGTGATATCTGTCAGACAATTGTGACAGACAGGAGTGGCTTAGTAAATGATTGGAGACATGGCACAGTAAGAGGGCTACTTTTTTAGCTCTCAGACTCCATATTAGAGGAGCCATAACCACTCCAGTAGGATAGTGATGTAGTCCCTCCAAGTGTATTTTACATGACATATCAGATATGATTCTTTCTGCGGTGTCAGTGGTTGATTCCCCTCTCTCTGAGATCTGACTTCAAGCATGTGTTTGAGTCTGGAAGAATATAACTGATGAATATGTCAGAGAATGCTCATAGGCACTATTTATTGCCCCGAAAATACTGATCTGTATTGCATGACTTAATGCAAAGATTTACATATAAATTTTATTATTCTGAGCACAATATAGACCTTTAAAGGAATGGCTACCTGAATCATTATTTTTTTGATGTGTGGCATGCTGTAAAATGATCACAAATTGTGAACGGACATGTGTTATGATATCTTCGTGTGGTTTTGTTTTGGGTAGCTGCTGTTATTGTAGTCAGCATTGTGCTTCCTCATGAACATTCCCAGTATGGGTGGTTTGTCTTTGTGAATATTTTATCCTTTGGTCTGAATGTTATTTAGGATACATTTAGGCGGGTCTATATCATATGAGCGAATCACACATATTGCGAACGCTCATAATATCGAATGTACCAGACCTCGAACTTCCTATTGTGGGGGGCTTTGCCCCCCACTAAATATATATTCCAGCTCTGAGATCACACTATAGTGAGGAAAGGGCAAATATCCCATTCTTCACTGTACCGCGATCTCAGAAAAAGCACTTTGAGGTCCTGTGCATTCGATATTATGAGCGTTCGCAATTTGTGCGATTCGCTCATATGATATAGACCCCCTTTAGGCTTGGTCTTAAGTTCTGTGGTCTTCACCAATACAGCAATACAATTCACTTATGCTATTCTGATAGGCTCAGAAAAAAAGGACAAAATAGGGCATGTTTATAATCAGTAAAGACATAAAGAAGCTTGACTACATGGGCATTCCGAAGCCATGTAGCTGAAACACTGCTTTGTCCATAAAGAATCATTTGCATCTACTCCAGGGGCCTCAGTTTCAGTGAACAAGATGTTATCTAGTTCACTGTTTTATTCCAAATAAATAATATTTAAATTAGTGACAGAGAAGCGATAAAAAACAGAGCAGACCAAAGCAATGTGCATCAGGTTATTCACATTTAGTGTTATTACATATTTAAAACAAAACAAAACAGTGGCATGAGCAATTTACAAAGCAAGACAAATCCCAATTCTTGATTGATGTAAGAATGTTTCTATTTAGATTCAAAAAGAAACATTTTTTTTTCTATTTAGTTTCATAAATAAACATTTTTTACAGAAATGCTTGTTTGTCAGAATACTCTGGGAATAACAGACACATTGGGAAAGAGCAATTATCAGGGTTGAGAGGGTGGCCTAATGGTTAAGGTGTTTGTCTTGCAAGCACAAGGTACAGGGTTTGACTTTTACAAGGGAAAATTGGCTAGGCTTAAAATAGCTCGCAAGGGCAATTAGTTCAGTACTAACCTATGTGCATGTAGAAATTAGATAGTAACACATCCTACGATTTGCATTTCATTTGCTACAGTGAGATTTTGTCCACCATCTCCAGAGATTATACCATACCAGATTTGATATCTTTGTAATGTGACTAGATCATCCTTAAATCAGATAACCTTCTAGAGTGAGTGCAGTACAAAAGCATCCCATCATTGTCACTGAAATATGTGAAAATGCAAATGGAATTTTATATTTTATCCAAGGTTATGTCACTTTGGAATTTTATTTTAAGAGAAGCCCTTTCTATATTTTTTGCAATTTAGTATAACATAAACCTACATCAACAAGCCAAGTGTACCTGTTCTTCTAAAGGGAACAGCATTTAATTTCACTCAATCTTACTCCTCTATTTCATGCTGCATTATAATTATACATTTGTAAATTATGCTTTTCTGTTTTCTGTTGTATAGCATGTAAAAAATGTGTTAAAGCCATTGTCAGTTTTGCTTTATATCATTTGTCTTTACATATACTGCTTTTCACCTGTATCATTACTTTCATGTTCCTTTTGTGAATTTTATTTGCTCAGGCTGTGTCTGCAAATGGTCATTTTTGGCCAGTGCTCTACCCTCGAAAACAAAAATAAATTAAATAAAAATAAAGTAGATTGCAGTCCTTTGCATTATTATTTACCTAAAAAAATAAAACACTCAAATCAAGTGAGTACAAAGTATGAAAAAATGCAGCATTTCAGCAACAGATAAAGAATATTATTTGTTTGCATTATTTTTATCCCATGTTCTCAAACTTAATGTGTTTTATAATTATTTCTTGCCAATGGCTTACATATCATAGCATTTTAAAATGATTAAGTAATTAAATTACATTTGTTACACTGACAGGAATTTTAAACCATCGCAGTTAAATGTTTATATAGTCCATTCACTCATCCTCGACCACTTTTTCCTATTTTGCACATGGGGTCAGTGTGTCAGTTCAACAGAGGCAATCATCTTGAGCCAAGGTTTACACCACCTAGTGGCTAGCCCTGCAACAGTGGTTAATTCGTACCACTGACTCACACACGCACTTGCTGTTAACTAATTAAGACTATATAAACATTTGAAACAAACATCAAACGTTTGTGAGTCTTAATTAGTTAACATTATTTCACTAAATTTATGAATTTCATAAATATCTTCACAATATCATAGTATAAATTATTGATTCTATTCTGGAATGCTGGATTTGTTCTGCTCTCTCTCTCTTTTACTCTCTCTCTCTCTCTCTCTCTATATATATATATATATATATATATATATATATATATATATGGGTGTACTACGGTTGATTGAAAACTCACTTGATTGAAAATGAAATTACTAGGACATACAAATATATGGTTCATTTTATCTAAAGGTCATTTAATCTAAACCACAAAAGGCTGAGGCACATGTGATTAAAAACTATGTCAGCTTGTAAAAATGACTGATGGTTTCTTTTGGAGAGATAATAATTATACTGCAAATTAGAGTTAATCATTATTTGTTCCTTTCTTAAGTCCATTGTGAAGTCATACTTCCATGTCTAGAAGTTTGTATATGTGCACTAGCAGTGATTCAGTGTACCATGAGCATTCTCTTTTCTCCATGGCTGTGCGAGTAGGGAGTTAATATATTTCATTTAGGGGGTAGGTAGGGGCTTGCCCCCAACAAAAGAAGCTTTAGGAAATATATTTAATGTAGGTGGCAATTTCAGTGAAGTGAGTTTCAAAGGTTTCTAGTTTAAATCAAATTAGCTTTCAGTCAAATGAAATAATGTTTTCTTTTTTTTTCCTTAGATGAAAAGAGTTTTAGATCAAATAAACCATACTTACATGTATTCATATATATGGTTCTCCTCTAAATGACTGAATGTTCTTTATGCAGTGAAAAACTGACATTATGAAATTTGAACACACAGAATACCAAACTCCCTAAATATCCTACTTGCAAAAGATTGAGAGAGAAGTGCTGACCCTTCCCCAAATTTATCCTACACCTTACCTTATTAAAAGCCTTCTTTTAACATTGTCATTACACAAAAAAAAAAAAAAAACTGAGACACACAAGCATGCACAAACTCACACTTGCAACTCTATATCCATCCCGCAACCTATCACATACACTATCCTTAACATACACACTGTCAGACGGAAACATACAATTACTCATCCCATCACCTATCCTTAACCCTAACTCTCACCCATGCACACACACACATACACACACACACACACACACACACACACACACACACACACACACACACACACACACACACACACACACATGCAGACATGCTCTCACCCCTCCAATCTCTCTCACCTTTCTAGATGAAACAGTCTCTTGATGTTTTGAGTGTTGAACTATTGGCTTTCATATTAAGCAACATACCTCATATTCATTGACCAAATGGACTTTCAATGAAATTATGGGAACCTATATATATATATATATATATATATATATATATATATATATATATATATTTTTTTTTTTTTTCTGAAGGCATTGTTATCTACCCTGCTGAACCCTGCCTTACTTATGCAATGTACTCTTTCTAGAACTTTTGTCCCAATATTAATGCTTCTGTAGGAATTCCAATCTGTCTGACTACATTTCTTCTGAAAAGAGTAAAGAAATTCTTGTCTTCTGAAACTTGTAATTTCAGATTCTAAGTGGTATTTTCCTTTTTGATGGACTTGTTACATTTGATTACTTTTTTTCAATCATGGGAAGAAATTTGAAGGATTTTTTATACAATGAGTTCAGTATTGCTTTGACTTAAATACATAAGCCAAACAGTACTAATTTTACAGGCTGTCATATGATTAAAGCTAAGCATTGAGTTAGCTGAGGTGGTTTGGGAAATCAGGCAACATGGATTACAGAATGACATCTAAAAAAAAGGCATGCCATCAAGTAACCAACTGAGCAACCCATGTCTGGTTTCACTGTTTCGTTTAGACAGATATTTAGCTGCTTTTGCAGTTTTTGTTATTGCTAATGTAAGGAAAACCTTTGCTTTTGAAATTAGTAGTTTGGATGTGGCTTTGTAGCATTTAAATTCCAGGAAATACAGTGGAGATTATCACCTAATGTTTTGAGAAGTAACTTGAAGCATATTGCAGACTTTCATCATTTGGAATTGTCAAAAGTAATTTCAAATCAAGTTTTAAGTCTATGATTGTAGGTTAACTATTGCTTTCATTTGTCTCTTTACAAGTGAACATAAGTGCAGGGTGCTGAATTTTCCCATGGAGAGATGATTACTAAAGGCTTAATTGTTTAGTTTAACTTCAGATCCACGAAGATGTATCAAAAAGCTTACATTCCTTAATAGATTCAAGGGGTTCTGAACCCCTAATAATAGAAGCATTAATTCAAGACAGGACAATGGTATGGGTGCCAGATCTTGCATGCATTGTCCGTGCTGGTACTGCAAATGATGGTGATAATTTTTTTTGTCCGACTTTTTTTGCTCACAGGAAGATATTGCAGTATAATAAGTAATCAATGATTTATATAATTTAATTGCACACATTTGAAATCTGTAACAAGTTTTCATAATGTATGCTAATGTCATGTCATTGCATGTCTTACTCATGTAGCTGATAGTACCTAATCATCAGCACTCTTGATTTACTGCCTGTAATATGCAGGCACAGACACCAAGCATTTAACAATAGCCGGTCTTCTTTAAATTTAGGATAAGATGAGATAATAGGGCACCTAACAAACCTTGTTAGACTTACAGCTGATGATTTAGCATTATTCTTGATACTGAATCCACCACAGTAATGGCAGTAGTAGTATTGGTATGTTGGAGTGCCTGAGGTCATCTCCTCTGTAATAAAGTGTGACACTCCATCTACAGAAGATTCCTGCATGAAATAAGAAAACATTTTTTACTGGAGAACACACCTATTATATTCACTACTGTTATGATGAAATGTAGATTTCTCACATCTGTTGGGATATTTTACATGTGTAGTAAATATTTTGGTTGTGTTATGCATGGTTCTAAATGCATGTAACTGAAGAGTATAGAAAAGAAGTAGCAAACTAATCAGCAGTTATTACTCCAGAAAAGTACATTCACAGCTTTATTTACATATTTTTCATGAGGACATACTAGAGAAGAGTAAGGTTATTTGGATCTTCATCTTCACTCTTTCTTCCCCGTCCTCTTATGCCCTGTTAAGACATATGGCAAACCAAATGTATTTATGCAAAATATTATTTATTTATTTCCAGTTTGATTACTGGGGATGTCCGCTGGGCTCAAAGAGCCCGATTTCAGTGGAGCTCCGGGGAGAAAAGCTCCACATCACAAGCAATTAAACAAAAATGAAATAATACAAAGTAATGAGAAAAGTACAAATGCATAATAGCAAGACAGTTCATAAACATATTTACAAAGTTATATAGAGAATTATTTGTACAATAATTAAATGATAGAGGCAAGAGAAGAGTCACAATTAAAGGGAAAGCAATTATTAACTGAGGGTTAAAAAATTGAATGTTGTATATTGAGGTTTAGCAGAAATGGAGCACTGTTAGTAGAGCATAGATTATAGTGTCTGGAGTATTCATAGAGAGGTGGTTGAACATTAATAAAAGTGGAGTTCATACATGGAAGGTATGATTGCCATAGTTAAACTGCATCAGCTTAATATAGGTAGTTATTAAAGATTAATTGTTTTCAGTAAGAGGGGATGAGATCAGGGACTAAATACAGTATTTACATTGTGTTCATTTAAGGTAGAAAAAACATTATTAATAATTTGGTGTTGAATTTGACTTAGAGGGAGGCAGATGTTTAAGGGGTCTTTAGATTTAGAGTGAGGTAGGTGTTTAGGAGAGCAGCCTGGGGTGGATGAATAAGTATAAAAGCTGTATGAGGAAGCATACATAGAAGAGTCTAAGCAGGTTATGTAGGGAGAATACAGTTACATTTCCAGTGCTGTGTAAGGTAGGAATGCAGCTGAGTTTTAAAGTATTTGTAGTTTTTAGAGATTCTAAGAGAAGAAGGGAGGGAATTCCATCTTTTGGCTAGGGAAGAAGAGAGTAGAAGGTGACCAGCAGGATGTTTAGGATTGTATACAGAGAGGAGATTCTGGTGTGCAGATCTCAGGGCTCTGTGGGGGGTGTAAAAGGGTAAGATATTTGCTAAAGCAGGGCATAGAGTTGGTTTGAAGATTAGTCTGTGGGTAGTAGTGAGTTGAAGGAAGTCGAGTTGATTGGGAAGTTCTAGCCAGTTTAGCAGGTGGAGAGATGTGCAGTGGTGAGAGGAGTAATTAGCTTTAGTTGCGAATTTAGCAATTTTGTTGCAACATGTTTCTAGTTTTGAGGAGATGGAAGAGGATAAGTTGGTAAGTAGGGGAGCACCATATAGAAGAGAAGGTAGTAAGTAGGTGGTGGCAAGAGCTTATCTGGTAGATGAAGAGAGGAACTGTGAGTGTCTATATAGCATGACAAGTTTCTGGTGAGTTTTTTTTAATGTTTAGCTGAACATGTGTGTCAAATTTTAGGTGTTCATCTATGGTAACTCCAAGTAGTTTAGCAGAAGGGACAATTTCTAAAGTGGAGTTAGTATGGCTAAAGATACTGAAAGTTTGTTTGTCAAGCTGGAGGGTTTTTGAGGGGGAGAAAAGAAGAATTTTTGATTTATTAGCATTTAGGGAGGGATGATTTTGAAGCATCCAGTTTTCAAGTTGTAGAAAAGGCCAATTGACTTTTTGCTAGGAGGTCAGGGAGATTAGAAGCAGAGCAAACTAATGTTGAGTCGCCTGCGTATTGCACAATTTTAGTAGTAGGAATGGCAGCATGAGAATCATTAATAAATACATTGAACAGTATCGGGCCGAGTATGGATCCCTGGGGAACTCCAGTAGGGGTGGGTAGGAAGGTTGAGGTGCCAGTTTGCCATTTGGAATTTATTAGAAAGGTAGCTGTTGAACCATAATAGGGTGTTCTGTGAGAGATTAAGATTAGAAAGATGATTTAGAAGGTGGGCATGAGAGACAGTGTTGAATGCTTTGGAAAGATCTAGAAGGACAGTGGATACAATTTCCCCAGACTCACGGGCATGATTTACTAAGTCTAAGAAAGAGAGAAGAGCAGTTATTGTACTATGTCCAGGATGAAAACCATGTTGTGTAGGGGTGAGGAGGTGATTATCAGTAAGGTAAGGCATGAGCTGGAGGTGGATGCATTTTTCAAGTATTTTGAGACTGGGGAGAGAATAGCTATTGGATGGAAGTTAGAGATAGTATTATTTTTACCTCCTTTATGAAGGGGAAGGATAAAGGCAGCATGCCACAGTTTGGGAACATAAGACTCCTGTATGGATCTATTGATGAGAATGCTGATGGGCATGGCAATGCCATCAGCAGCGAGCTTTAGATAGAGAGAGGGGATATTGTCTGGGGCTGGGGAGCATGGCTTAAGTCTAGCAAGAAGTTTTTTTATGTAGGATGTGGAGATGGGCTTTAGGTGAAATGGGAGGGCTGTTAGGATTGGGAGGTTGGGAGGATGTGGGGGATGTGGGTTTGAGGAGAGAGGAGGAGTTGTGATTGGGGAAGGTCTTGGTGAGTTCAGCTATGGAGTTGGTAAAAAAAAAAGAGTTGAATAGGGTGGCTAATTCTGTGTCTCTTTTACTGGTATCAGGACAAGGGTTTCTTTTTTTTGCTGGGATTTAGTAGAGAGTTGATGGAGGTCCAGAACTGTTTAGGGTTTTTGGAGTGATTGGTCTGGAGTTTAGTGTAGTAAGACTTTTTATCTCTTATGATATGTTTTTTGGTTAGGTTACGGAGTTGCTTATATTTAAGAAGCATTTCAGGCAGTTGGTGTTGGTGATACAGTTTCCAGGTCTTGTCTCTTTGCTGCATAATATTTTTAGTATCCTTAGATAGCCAGAGGGCAGGGTTGGATTCTATTCATTTAGTTCTAGGTGGGGCATGGGAATTTAAGATATCCAAGAAGGTAGTATTGAAAAAATCTACAGTGTTATCTAGGGAAAGTGTTTTTAGATTATCCCAGTTTATTAGTTTGAGGGTGTTAGAGAAACTTGAAGGATTAAAATTAGTGAGGTTGCGAGTATGGATGTATTGGTGAGGGTGTGGCTTCGAGTGTGTTGCTCGATGGATAAAGGCAGGGTAGTGGTCACTTATGGTGTCTGGTAAGGTACCTGAGTATAACATCTTATTTGGGTGGGAGGCTAGAATCCAGTCCATAGTGGAACCTGGGGGGTTCTTTTTATTGGGTCTTGTGATGCTATTAGTTAGTTGAGTGAAATTTTAAAAATTAATAGATATAGATGGATTGGTGCCATTGATTTTGTTCCAGTCGATGTTCACATCACCTAATATGTACATCTCGAGCTTAATATTAGTTGAAGCCCATAGAAGAATGTCTTCTAGGGTGGTAGTGTTGCTACCGGGGGGGGGGGATTATAAAGGGCTATAAGACATATGCTTTTAAAGTTATTCAGTTTGAGTATCCCAGTGACTAATTCTGCATTATTGAATTGTGGAATGGGGTTTTGGTAAGGAGAGATGGAGTGTAGATTTGAGTAAATTAAGGCTACTCCTCCACCTTTTTTGTTTGGGCGGTCGCATCTAAGAGCCTGAAAACCTGGTGGTAGGATTTCAGAGTTGGAAATCTGGGGTTTTAGCGAGGTCTCAGAGACTGCTATTATGTCTGGCAGGGTATGGTAAAGCCAAGCATGGAAGAGAGCAGTTTTGTTTTTTAGACTTTGGGCATTTAGAGAAAGAATTTTTAGGAATTTTTGGTTAGTAATGTTGGATGAGGTAGGAAGAGTAGTATTGGTACTATTGGCTGTGACAGGGGAAGTGGAGTTGGTAATAGTTTTAGGACCAAGGATGGGGTAAATATCTCCTGCTAGGGAAAGGCAGTAAGAGGAGGTGAACAGTAGTTGTAGTTTGGGCTTAGTTGATTGTGGGAGGTTACTGAGTGATTTGGGTGAGTGCCACTTGAAAGAGCAGAATGTAAGTTTTACTTTAAAGTAGTGGAGTGTAGTAGGTTGAAATACTGAGGGGGATATATAATGAAAGTGAGATGTGGATGGGTGGAAATAGAGATGAATGGTGGAGTGGGTGGGTAGGAAGGAGGAAGGGAGTTTGTAGGATGTATATGAGGTGGCATGGAAAAGAGGAATTAGAAACAATATGGTTAAACAGGAGGAGATAAGGATTCATGTAACATGTGGGGACATGGTTGATTGGTGTAAGGTAAGAGAGTGGGAATAAACAAAGAGATGAGAGTATGTTAGAGAGGGAGAAACTGAAGGGTATGGAGGTAAGAAGATAAGGCTTTGGGGTTGGTTGGAGAGGAGTTAGTAAATTGATGGGAGGGATGTGTTGTGAGAGGATTGGTTAAGAAAAAGGGGAGGAGTTAACAGGTGAGAATAAATGTAGGAGTAGTGGGGGCTGGTGAGAATTGGGGGAAGGGTAGGGGAGCGGAGTGAGCCCACAGGGCAAACGGAGCGGGACAGACAGGTAAATGAGGAGAATGCTGAGAGAAAAATCAGTGAACAGCTGACTACTGAGGATACCTCAGTAGACACAGGTAAGTGCTAGGGATAGTATGAGGAAACAGAATAGAAAACAGAGGAAATTAGCTGGGAGAATGGGAATTAAGGTAAATAGAGTGGAAGCTTGGAACAGTCTGAGACTGGGGAAAAAGAACTAAGTGATATGCTATTAGGGAGAGGAGAATAGAGAGTGCAGGACAAGCCTAGTTTAGGGCGCCACCTAGTGGGCTAAAGTATATAGCAGCAGAAGCTAGAGAATGGTGAAAGCTACTAAAGAGTTAGGAAAGACACGGATAGCTTATATGGAAGGAAATACTAAGGAAAAATAAGGGTTTGCTCCCTAAGGGGTAGGGGGGAATATGGCTGCTGGGTATCCTGGCTAAGTAGCGTGTCTTAAACACACACACAGGTTATTTAGAAATCATGTAGCTTTACAGCTAGGTCTAGGATAACGTACTATCTTGCTTCTTTGATGTTAGGGTTCTGAAGTAGGGTGGCCTGAATCCGTTACTTAGAGGATTGAGATGGCTGAGAATGCTTGGAAGGGTCCTTAATGACCAGGCAGCTAGTTTCACAAATCTTACTGCTGGCTGGGTGGTTGGAAAGCTTAGCTGGTTAGAGAAAGAAAGAAACAAAGTAGTGGAAAAAAAACAGTTATTCAATGTTGTAGTTACATAAGTAGGTTAAAAAAAGATACACAAACATTTCAGTGATAATGCTAAATACATATATCTAGTAAAATAGCAAATGCCTGGTCTGACATGCAACAGTAACCACCGCTTTAGGTCACCAGGCTGATTCACATACCAAAATAAAGTTAAACAATGAGAGAGGGAGTAATTCAAAGTAGTGTAACCCAAAATTGGCTAGGAAAACATATCAGAGTATGACTACTATCTGCTAAGTTCAATTAAATAAAGTCATGTAATACTGGGGAAACCTAGGCAGTTAACAGTATAGTGTTAGGTAGAAGCAAATACAGCATGTAATTAAGTACCGCCTAGTTCATCACATTTGTCTTCAACAGTACAGGACAACTGGAAAAACGTATCAAGTCAAATACATCAGTTCTACTAGGATATAAGGCTGTAGTGCGATTAACAAACAGCAATGTCACTTCACAAAGAGGGCAGTAGTGCGATGAAGTAAACATAGGAGGTATATATTTTATACCGCATTGAACTAAGAATGGCTACATGAATCGCTTTTGTCATAAGCTCTTCCCCAGTTCAAGTTTGAAAAAGAGAGGCTGCGTGCAGATTCTGCTGCATACAGAGTATATATGAACACAAACAAACTTTTAGTTATGTACTCACCATAACTTCAGATGTTTGGGATCCATCTCGCCTACATTCTGACTGATGGGTTCGGAGCCGATCCCTCGGCAACGACTCGGCACGCTTATGCCAAAGAGCGAAGTCTCTTATTGGCTGAGCTTACTATATCCCAGGATGCACCACTACCAGTCCCCCAGATCTAGTTTGTCCGCATACATGCACACATGCACGCCCTGCTTATATAACATCGTCAGATGAAACAAGATAAAACAGTAGAACTCAAAACCGTTCAATCTCTTCTGATCTCCAAGGCAGGGGGAAGGAGGGTGGGTATTAGGAATGTAGGTGAGATGGATCCCAAACATCTGAAGTTATGGTGAGTACATAACTAAAAGATGTTATGTGATCCTATCTCGCCTACATTCTGACTGATGGGACAGCGTCCCTAGCACCTGAATCCTGGGTGGCTCACTGGAAAACACTCCTGAGTACCGTGGAACCAAATGATGCTCGTCCTTTAGATGCCACATCCAATTTGTAGTGGGAAATGAAAGTGTGCGGATTGGACCAAGTAGCCGCAGCACAAATCTCCGATATAGCGAGCTTGGAATGAAAAGCTATAGAAGTAGCCATAGCTCTGGTAGAATGAGCTTTAATAGATGTTGTAAGTTGCTTATTGAAGAAGAATAAGCCTGAGTTATGCAATCTCTAATCCATTTGGAAATAGTAGCTTTGTGATGGTTCGACCCAATTTATTATCTGAGAAGGACACAAACAACTGGTCTGACTTACGAAGTTGCTGAGTCCTGTCTAAATAGAATCGTAATTGCCTGTGAACATCCAATTTATGGAAAGTATATTCTGCTTCATTGGAGAAATTTGGGAAGAAAACTGGTAGCTCTAGAGACTGTTGGAGACAAAGATTAGAACAGACCTTTGGGACAAAGGATGGATTAGGCCTAAGAGATACTCTGTCCTTGTGGAAAATCAAGTACGGTGGTTTAATGGACAGGGCTTGAAGCTCTGAAACTCTTCTTGCAGAAGTAATTGCAACTAAGAAAGCAGTTTTCCAAGACAGATATTTTAACTCACATGTAGCAGCCGGTTCGAACGGGGAAGATGTTAATGCACGAAGCACTAAATCTAGATCCCACGGGGGTGCAGGATGATAAACTGGGGGTCTCAACAGACCCGCACCTTTAATGAATGTTTTGCACAGTCTGCAGCTCATCAATGGAGGATCCATGGACTCGTGAAATTTAGAGATTGCCGCTAGTTGGACTTTAATAGTAGAGACAGAAGATCCCTGATTAAATAGGGATGTTAAAAATTTCAAAACCTCTGGGATAGGAGCAGTGATAGGGTCTAAGCCCTTGAGTTGAGCCCAGATAGCAAACCTCTTCCACTTACTGAGGTACAATTTGTTAGTGGTGGGTTTGTGGGCCGAAGATAAAATGTGAACAACTTCGGGGTCTAATGTGTGACTTCTGACTAAAGTCGGAAGTGGAGGAGCCAAGCTGTCAACTTTAAAGATCGAAGGGACTGATGCTGTTGTCCCGACTGATGAATTAGCAGGTCCGAATTAGGTCTAAAGTCCACGGACCGTCCACATGTTTCTTCAGGTAAGGAAACCATACCTGACGAGGCCAGTATGGGGCAATCAGTATCATTCGGACCCCAATTGGGAAGCTTTTGAATGACTTTGGAGAGAAGTGGAATCGGAGGAAAGGCATAAAGTAGCCCTGTTGGCCAAGGTTGTGCTAGAGCATCCATAGCTGGTACTCCCTGATGTGGAGTCAAGGAGAAAACCTTTTGCACTTGGTGTTCAGTGGAGTTGCAAAAGGTCGCAGCAGGCGTCCCCATCTCCTGAAAACCTGAGCTGCTACTGTTTCGTTTAGGGACCACTCGTGAGGAGAGAGAATTGTCCTGCTCAATTTGTCTGCCAATATATTTGATTTCCCGGGAATGTGGGTCGCTACCAAGAAGCGGTTGGTAGCTACAGCCCATTCCCACACCCTCATGGCCTCTCTGCAAAGGGGGTAAGATCTGGTCCCTCCTTGTTTGTTCAAGTACCAGACCACCGACATGTTGTCTGTGTGGATGGCGATGATGCCCTGAGGAAGAAACTCGTGTAAGGCCTGTAGGGATAGAAGTACAGCCCTCATCCCCAACACATTGATGTGGAGAAGAGCTTCGTCTGGAAGCCAGGAGCCCTGAACCAACCTGCCCAGACAATGCCCCCCCCACCCTATCTGGGAGGCATCTGTCGTCAGGGTAACCACTGGAGAGGGAATAACAAAGGGGCTTCCTTGATTTAGATTGGATGTCTGAAGCCACCAGCGAAGGTCCCGTTTGCATGTTTCCGTAACCATGATGTGATGATTGAGGGGAAGATCCTGAAAGGACCATTGAGTTGACAATAGCCACTGAAGAATCCTCATGTGCAATCTTGCCAGAGGAACTAAAAGAACCGTGGCAGACATTGAACCTAAAACTTGTAGAACCATCCTGGCTGGGGCTTTGGATCTCGAGATCAGAGCTTGAACTTGGCCCTGTAAAGTTTGGATCCTTTCGGCAGGAAGAAAGACGCATCAATTTTGAGTCTATCTCTGCTCCTATGAACCTTATGCGCTGAGAGGGCAGCAAGACAGACTTTGACCAATTGAATGTAATCCCCAGGGTAGCACCCAGGAGATGGTGGCTTTGAGGTTGTCCATTAGTAGATGCCTGGTGGTGGCAGCCAGGAGCCAGTCGTCCAGATAGGGAAACACTTGGAATCCAAGACTTCTCAGGTGAGCCGTCACTACTGCCAAACACTTGGTGAACACCCTGGGGGCTGTGGTGAGACCAAAGGGCAGAGCACAAAATTGGTAATGACTGACTACGCAGGCTGAAGCGCTAGATACCTCCTGGGCCTGATGTATCGGTATGTGATAATAGGCGTCCTTGAGGTCTATGGAGCACATCCAAACATCCTTTTCCAACAACGGGAGAATGGATTGTAACGTGACCATTGAATTTGGATTTCGTGGACGGATTGGTTCAGTCTGCTGAGATCCAATATTGGTCTCAGGTCCCCTGTCTTTTGGCACTAAAAGAACCTGGAGTAATTTCCTGATCCGATCTGGTCTGTGGGGACCGGTTGGATGACTCCTTTCTAGCAGCTTTATAGCATCTGCGGCTGCCATTTCCCTTTGACTGGGTGGTGGGTCCGGGATTTTTTTGGACGGTGGGGGTGAGTATGTGAATGGGATGGTGTAACCTCCGGCAATGATCCGAAGCACCCATCTGTCCTGAGTGATTGACTCCCAGGCTTTTAGGTGCTTGGCAAAACGACACCCGACTGGCTCTGGAGCAGCACAGCCGGGCAATCCCTCATGATGTGTGGGAGGCTGAAGAGCCACGAAAGGACTCGCGGTCTCCAGAATTGCGGGGCCCTCTGCCGCCTCTGGGACGGCGTCTCCCAGAAAAATTTCCCCGTCCTCTGCCTCTGGAAGGGGAATCTTCCTGCTGCTGGGGGAAAAACTTGCGAGATTTGCGGAACCACATCTTCCCCCCTCCTTTAGCCTTGGGGTAAGGCCGAAAGGGAGTGGAATAACGGGCACCTACGGCAGATAAAGTTTTTCCCTCTTGCTCACAGCGGGTAAGGGTGTCTTTAACCTTCGGTCCAAACAAAGAGGACCCATCAAAGGGAGCGTCGGCGAAGGAAGACTTGAAGGCCTCCGCAAACTGACACAAGCGGAGCCAGGCTTGTCTCCGTAGAGCCACGCCTGTGCCTGCCGCTCTACCCGCCCCTTTGGCCGCATAGGAAATGAGCCTCATGGACGAGTTAGAAATTGACGTAAGGATAGCCAACTGAGAGCTAACCGACTGGGCTAGCTGCTCAGGTAGGTTACCCGAGAGGGAATCTGACAACTCCTTGACCAGATCCCTCTGAAGCCTGGTAAAATGTGCCAAATAATTCAGAGACCTTAAAGTAAAGGCCGCTGAAGTCAGGGTGCGCTTCCCGTACCTGTCCATGCTCCTAGACTCCTTATTAGGAGGATGGACGGACGTTGAAGCCTCTGCCACGTCCTGTTGTGTAGCAGATGCCACCACCATGGCATCTACAGCCACGCCTTTAGTGAGGAACTCCTTCTCGGGGGGAGCAGACAAAAATTTATTTGGACGAGAAGGGACTGGTTCCACGGTATCTGGATGTTCCCACGCCCTCCGACAAACTAAATCCAGAAGCTCGTCGAAGGGCGGAGACACCCAGGAGGCGGAGGGCTGAGCCCCAAAGGCCTTGAGGAGCACTGACTCATCAGCAGAGGGGGGTTTGGATATCCAGCCGCCTCGTTGTTGGAGGATCTCTAAGATGTCTGCAAATGAGACATCATCCGAGGACGACCGGGGACCCCTCTGCATCATCAAGATCAGTGTCCGATGTAATAGACTCGGGGAGTCCACGTGCTTCCTCTTGCACGATCTCTTCCTTGGGGTTCCTCCGAAGACAACTCGAAGAACCCTCAGGAGGAGGGAACCCCAATGGGGTAACCTCAGGCCCAGGGGCTCCGCTGCCTACGGACAGGGAACTGCCAAAGACCCAGTCTCCACGCCCAGGGAAGGTGCCGGTAAAGCCGGAGAGATGGCGAAGACTTGGCCAAGGCACTCCTCATGGCTCTGAAAGCCGGACCCCAGAATCCTGGGAGTGTCCGGTCCCTGTAGCCATGATAGCCCGGCGGAAGTCCCGCAGCCGAAGCACCGAGGGAGGCTCGGAACAAAGCATCGGTCCCGAAACATCACCCGTGTCCAGCCGAAGAAGTCCGTGTACCAAACTCGGACCCGAAGGCCCGGGTTGGAGTAAGGGTCGGAGCCGACCCTAAGATCTCCACCAGCTCCAACAGCACCTGCTCACGGAGCCAAGCAGTCGGAGGAGGAATGGCAATGGGGTGGGCTTGGGCTATCGGCTCCGAAGCCAACTGGGTGGAACCGAAACAAATTTTGGAAGACTGGGGACTGGAATAGTCTTTGGAGCACCCTGTCTATATCTGAATCCGACATCCTCAGACCGAGAGGAAACTGAACGGGTTCGAGGGCCTCTCCAACGGCCCCAAAGGGCTAGGGGACCGGCTCGGCGACTCGATGACTATCGGCGCCGAGGAATACAAACACTAGATTCCACCGGTGCGAGGTGGACTTGGCGCCGAGGAGGAAGTGTCTGAGCTGGCGACCCTTGTCGGCTCCGAGACCAGTGGAGCCGACGAAGGTGACCCGCCTCTCGATGCCCCAGCCATCGGCTCTGAAGCCAGAGGAGTCGAGACTGGTGGCATCGAGGCAGACCGTTCCATCCTCGGCTCCGAAGTCCTTGGAGCCGAAGGAGAGGCCTGCCTATGTCTTTTGGCGGTCGGATCCGACGGACTGGTCGGAACCGACGCCCTTTTCTTTTTAGCCGGAGAAGGAGAGGATGCCAAGGCTTCTTCAAAGGAAGGTTTTATTAACCCCTTAAGAATTAATTTATTTTTCCTCTCCTGGAGGACCCTTGAGGAAAAAGCGTGACACACGCTGCATGACTCCTGTAAGTGTTTTGCACCCAAACAATACACACAGAGCGAGTGATCGTCTGTGATGGACATTTTAAAACTGCATTTGGTGCATTTTTTGAAGCCCGAAGGCCTAGGATTTTGAGACATTATGGTAAAAAACAAGTGATTTTGACAGAAAAAATACAACTGACTTTCTGTTTAACACTACCTAATAATAGGTTATAGTTATCGCTTAACAGCGTTGCAAATAACAAGGGTATTTTGAAACTCTGTAAGTTTTTAAGGGAGGTTGACTGACCTGGAAGGCCCTAAGATGAAGGAGGCCTACCAAACTCAACCCAATCACACAACAAGTCTTTAACAAACTCCAAACACACACAAAAGTGAAGAATAGCCGTTAAAACAGCTTTTTGTGAATAGAACAAGAAATTCCTGACAGAAAAAGTTAGTAAAATTACTACTTAGCTCAGCCAGCTCGAGACCACGTCTTCGCAGATTAGCGCAAAGCGAGATCTGGGGACTGGTAGTGGTGCATCCTGGGATATAGTAAGCTCAGCCAATAAGAGACTTCGCTCTTTGGCATAAGCGTGCAGTCGAACGAGGGATTGGCTCCGAACCCATCAGTCAGAATGTAGGCGAGATAGGATCACATAACATCATGGCTATTCTTATGTGCCAAGAGTGCTGTTTATGACAAGCGCATTAAGCCCAAGAAGTGACAAAACGTAAGTTTTCCTCAATAAAATAACAGTATATAGCTAGCATAGGACTATTGTGCGAGTCATATCAACATAAAGTATCCTTAGCGCACCAAGAGCGCTGATTATTAAAGGCGCTGGTATTAAGGCGCAAACAATGCTGGTTAATAAAAAGCGCAGCTTAATACAACCACTGTAGAGTTAATAAGTGATTTTAGCTTGGATACCTCAGTAAATAAGTGCAGCTTAAACGAAGCGCTACAGATCAAATTAAAGTGGTTTAACTCGGACTACCTCAGTAAATGAGGGGATATCACTAGCTTAAGAGTACAGTACGGGTGATGTCATTCGCCGACTTTACCCTGAGCTTGTGCAGTCCGAGCAACTCAGAAGATACAGAGTGTAGCCGGAGCAAAAGGAGTGAAGTCAAAGAGGAAAATCATTTTCCTTTTTGACTTCAGGGTCTTCCTCTGTATCTATCACTTTGGAAATTGCATTTGTAGTAAAATGCAACTGTCATGTCTATAGTCACTTATGTGCCAGAAAGATCCCAGCCACTGCCTCAGATTTCCAAATAATTTCTAGCATCATTCATGTGATTTGCTCCTGGTTAAGGGAGTTGTAGCATCCATCACATTTTCAAGCTTTATTGCCTAAGAAAGCTATTTGTTAATAGAAGTTCTGCAATAATTCTTGGTTGTTGTCATTGAAGAGCAGATAATTGATTCTGTGACAACACACATACTTGAATTTTTTTGTGTTCCTTTATGGAAACGTACATTTCTGTTAACTAGATCCTTGATAAAAGATATTGAACTGAAAAATCAGATACTACAGCACAGAAGGAACATAGCCAGATGAATGAAATATATATTATATTGTGCACTGAGATAGTTATCAAAACAGGGACAAACATTTTCATTTTTTCTTGATGGTGTACTGTGATTCACAAATGAATCAATGGATGGGACTGAGACAGAAGAGCTCATGATTTTCCTCTGTATAGTGTACAATGCCTGCACAGCATTTCAGCACAAGTACATTATTCAGCAAAACACACAAAAATCCAACAAATGTAATATGTACCATGTAACGTATGGCAACTACCTTTGATTCATGATAGAAAAGCACAAAGCCCAACAAATAGTGATGGATTATAGTGTTAAAAATGTGTGATCTGTGCAATGCAACACAGATTACTGCAACAGTATTGTACTATATGTTGTGTCTTTTGGCTTTTCCCGGTTAGGGGTTGCCACAGCGGAACTCCGGTCCACTAATAATTGGCAGTAGATTTTTACGTGCCGAGTTGCCGGCTCTGATGCACAACCTACAACGGAGGTACGCCTATTCACGCATGTCTCCACACAGAAGACGCTCTAACTGAGAATCGAACAGGACAATGTCTTACTGTGAGGTGACAACGCTACCGCAGCACATACATATATATATATATATATATATATATATATATATATATATATATATATATATATAGGTGACACTATGCAGTATCAAGATACTGGCTTGAATGGGTATACATGTTTATGTGTTTACAACCTGTTAGCATGGCTGTTTGTCCTGCATACTTTTCGGCCTGAGACTGCCGATGGAGGGTAAAACACAGCTAGAAAGCCACAGAAGTGGCTCACTATTATGTGTTCCACATATTGTGAATGAAGAATATGTGGAACACAAATTCTTATCAAGAAGAACATATCCTCATTAAGAATCATATGTGAGTGGATTCTCTGATGTGTTAATTTTAGCTTCAAGGGATACACATTCAAATATATGGATGTGTGGATGTGCAACACTTGGTGCAATGAACGTTATTAGAGCACAGATATACTTACTACAGGTGTGACCCATGCAGACGAGGCATGATGCAAAATGCATCATGCAGTGACTATCTCTCAAGGTAAAACACATCACTTATTATCAAAGTCATCTAATCAATGCAAGGTACTGTATATAATTGTACAGTGCATCATTACTTATGTAACTTCTAGAAACCATACATAGTGAAAGCAAATGCACAACACTATCCATTGTACAAGCTACTGAGGCGTGCACGTGTGCAAGGTGTAGTGCTGTGGTACACATCACAGATGTAGTACAGCATCACTGACACATCATGGAACCTAGCTAATGGCAACCCAAGGTCAAGAGGCTGCTATAATGCACAGAAGCATATGCTATTACTGAAACCATCCATTTTGACTTATTCACCCTATTGATCATGTAGGTGAAAACCAGAGGATACAACAGTGAACAAACAACAATGTAATGGACTACTAAGCAAATATATGTACAAAGTCACAACATAATATATCTTAGAAACAGGATCATGAAGTATGCATATCTCAGAAGATGGCATGACAGAAGTATAAATCTGAAAAACATTTTAATCCAATATTCTTTAAAAGGTACACTACTCTACACCACCCACAACTATTGGCTCCTGCTATAACGTGTCCTGCTCACTACTGCTATATTTAACCTCTAGGTTTTCTGCTTTATTATCCTCCATCTCTAATGTCCAGTTTTACATCTATGGGTAACAATAGCTTTAATGTGTGCCTTTGCAGAGGGTATGGTGCAAGCCAGTGTTTGAGGAGGTAGTGTTTGTAATGCATACACTGCAACAAAAGGCTCAGATAATGTGAGAGTCTGATTAACCAGCCTTATCATTAGTTGCTGCACAAGATTACAGTCACATTATTATCATTCTTGTTATTTTGTGCACTTGGAAATACATCCACCATTTAGTCCATCTCAAATGCCTTAAGTAGATTAATTACCTTCTCCCCAAGAAATTAACACTGCTGGAAAACCATTGAAAAAGCTTCCTGGGAAATAATGCGCTGACTTTCTACTTGCCTTTCAATTGTTTGAACTTATCAAAAATTACACCTTCTCCCAACTAGCCTTCAGACTATTCAGAGTTGCACCAATGTATAACCTTAGAAATGTTAACCATTAATGTCTTCCCCTCCAAACCCCACCAAATTAGACTTTGCTGCACAGACCATTTTTTTCTCAGTCCTTGGTCCAAAACTGCATGAATCGGTTTATTATCATAATCTTGAAAGCAAAATGTTTTCAATGAAAACAATGATTGAAAATCTCAAAACTGAAAACAAAATCTAAACATGACATTCAACATTTGACATTTGACATACCAGACTTCCAGTATTGAAAGTCTGTATATCCTTTTATGTTTTAGCAGGGAGGCAAGCCCCCCTGCACCCCCTGAAAATTATATATACCAACTCCAAGACTGCATTACATTGAGGAAATATGAAAGTTCCCTGATCATCACTGTACTGTGATCTCTGTCCTCAACGCCAAACTCATAATAATGAATCAAGCTTTATGTTCATTATTGTGAAGTCATATTAATCCAGTTCAGCATTGTGCAACTTTGAAAACTGCCTTTTGCCCACAAGACTTTCACACTCAAGCCTTCACAATTTTGACTGTAAGCCATGTGACTCTCACTACTTTTCCAAATAATCATTTTTCTTAACCCATTTTCAGAAATAAAAGTACATTTCAAGACTCTACATAAATGCAACTGATCTTCCTGATCATATAACTTAACTTCTTCCTAACCTTCTTCCCAGTATATACCTGCCTCTACTTTCCATTGTTAGTCTTTCAGCAGGCTAGCTTTGATTTCCACTCTGTGTACAATACATGTATATATTATGTTTCATTATTCATTCTTTATATAATGTCATTTATCTGTCTTCTTCATACCCTCAATCCAGTTTTTATATTCGCTATATATTACATTTTGTCATTCACTCTGAATATAATGTCATGCAGCTATTGTGTTTGGGTCTATATTATATAATCGAACTTTCAGAACTTCGAATCCCATATGTTCGACAACATATGATTGAAGTTCGAAAGTTTGAATATATAATAAAAAAAAAAAAAATTAAAAAAACTTACCTTAACGGTGCAGGCAAGGGGGCAAGCCCCTGTGAACCCCCCACTCCCCCCTACTTAAATATACCAACTCTGAGATCGCACTTCAGTGCAGAAAAGGGAAATTCTCCCATTCTGCACTGAACGGCACCATTATGCTTAACCTTCGAACACTTGAAATATTGATCATATGGTGTCAACCATATAACATTCGACATTTCAAGCGTTCGAGGTTCTAATAGGAGCCCTTGTGTTTACCCCATTATGAGACATAGGTCCAACAGGATCAGTGCTGTACACTGTTTAGCAAATTCAAAATAAAATAAATTTACTGTGTTCCCTGAGACCTGTCAGTCTGTGGGACAAGTTTTGTCTCCTGCCAGATCTTAGATGCCTCCTTGCAGATCTGGTCAGATAGGTTCTCAGCACACTTATCCTGCTTTCATAAATCACTAGTGGTGTGTGGCCAGGGCATAACTACATAAACCACTTCTTCCTCTAACTCTTTCATTGTTTATTAATTCATTAATTTATTTATTTGCTTTATTATTTTTCTTCATTCCCTAACCAGGTAAAAGCAGAAGGCACAGTGCCTCCTTCTGGTAGGAACAATGAAGACTGTGAGGTTAGATTGAACAATCTCTTCAAGGTTAGACTGTGAGCAAATAATACCTCTTAACCTTTTAGCACAAAAAATCTGAGCAAGGCCAAAAATAATGGAGGGGCAAAGGTCAAAAATAGGGACGGATTTTAAATATTGCTCCTGTAAAGTTAGAAAGTTACTAGAATAACACATTTTGCATTATCATACGTTTTGTGAAGGATATGAAGCCTGTATAACTCAAATTATCTGTCATTATTTAGTGACTTCTGTTCTTGGTGATTTGCCAAAAAATCATAAGTTGTAGGTGGAATGGACCAAAAATATGAGCCAAAAATTTGGACAGTTGAGAGCTGTGAAGCAAATACATATCAAGAGAATCAAAACCAGAATTACAGGATGACAACTAATAACAATTTATAGGCTTAATCATCCATGTTAATCTGCAAGGCACTTGCCACTTTAAAGTTACATCTTGTGATTCCTAATGGCCTCAACTTGTTGAGACTGTACTCACTAAATGAAAGGACCTCTTGATTAAAAACACACACACACACACACACACACACACACACACACACACACACACACACACACACACACACACACACAGACACACATGCATACACGCACACACGCACACATGCTGTCTGTCCAGTGCATTAAATACTAACCATAAACAAAATAAAATAGTAATGATAATACCCATTTATTATCAAGGAAGGCCCACTGGACATACAGGACCGATTTCTGGTTAAGTGACTTGTGCAAGTTTTAAAGCAGACAAATGAGGGCCAAGAGAATCAGACTCTGAACAACAGGAGCTACAGTTCATGGGCTTAGCCTTTTGTGCCCACTGTACAAAAGCACAAAAAGTATTGCTTTTGGTATGTGAAATATAATGGTCCATGCTCAAGCCATTGCATGCATATCTAGGATCATTTGATCAAAATAATTTAGCAATTACATGATGGCAGTAATAAACTAGATAGTTACACTGAACTAATGTTACCAGTATTTTTAAGTATGTAAGCCTGCACACTAGATAGAAAAATGCACAGAAAGGGTTACATACTGATAAAATGGCTACTTCTAAAGCTTAATAGTATTCCTGTCTTCTAGGAAGCTTTTAAAAGAAACAATGTTATTCAGTTTATTACTGTTTAACGTCAGTTATTTCCTTGACTCATAGAATAAATTGTTTCTAAAATTACTCATACGATATTCTTGTGAAGCTTTTTTTTTTAAAGCTGAAAGAAAAAAACGCCAGAAAACTAAATGAAACCTACAACATGATAGCTTTATGTAGGGTTTGATTCTTTTCACCTCTCTTTGCCCCCGGCATGATACTGAGAGAGTACTTAAAGGGAAAGTGCTTGCAGGTCAAACCAGCAAAGAATCATTTGTATCCAATGTGCTAAACCAGTAAACAAATTAATAAATTATGTATCCTTTAGTCTCCCCTCTACCCAATTTGGAACATGCACAAGAAGCAATACAGATATTTTCCCCCAGTATTACAGTTTGCTCTGTTATAAAATAGTCTTTCAAAATGGTCAACAGTTTATGAAACAGTTTACATCCTTGAATATAATGGCGTATATTACTTTCTAAATGCACAGTCTCTCCCTAGCATTTGGAATTCCACTTCTGTTTTTGTATCAGTTCCTTTAAACACACACTCCTTTGGTATGTAGAAACAACTTGATGTATTATAAACTATTATTCAGCTGGAAAACCCAGTATACCAGTTTCATTGCAGCATATCTTTCAGTTGTTTTTATAGCAATGCATTGCCAGATACACCTAAAAGTTTATCCAGTTTCAGAGTTATGATGTTATCAGTCTAAAGGGAAAGAAAACGCTCCTTGCTACTAATATCATCATCACTTCCAGGGTGTCGTGTTAATCTCCACCATCCCTCTCGATTCAATGCCACATTCCTGCCTTCTTTGACACTCATGTCTGACCATTGCAGACCTTCTCAAATACAATACATCCACTTCTTTGCTGAGTATCATCATTTCCTTTTACTTTCTTCCTGTCTGACCCAAATCTTCTTCACCAGATTGCCTTCTGCTTTTCTGCACATGTGCCTGAACCACTATGATCTGTAATCTTTGATCTTTTTCTGCAATTGGAGCTACTTTGGCTTCTGCTCTTATGTCCTCATTTCTTCGTTTGTCCCACAGTGTGCATCTTACCACCCTTCTCAGGCACTTCATTTCCATCACCTCTAGCTTCCTCATCTGCTCTGCCTTTACTGCCCAGGTTTCTGTAGCATACATTAACACTGGTTGCATCACTTTTTTGTACTCCTTACTTTTCAGCTTATTTGGCATTCTTTTATCATACTACACCTGACACTCTGGGCCAGGTTCCTGCAGCCCATCAGATTCTAGCTTTGACCTCTTCATTCAGACTTCCCTTCTCCTTAACCACCTCTCCCAGATGCTTGAAGCTGTTAACTTGTTCCACTATCATCCCTTCTATCTGAATTTTCAGCTTCTTCTGATTTCCCCAATTTGAGAAGTTATAGTAGAATTATGCTTCATATGGATGGGGGTGACTGTTCCAGAAAATGGGGTAGTCTTTGGGATAAATCCCTGTCTTTCCAACCAATCCTATTTATATCACCCATACCTCTTAACTGTACAGATTTTCACTAAATGTCCAGATTCTGACCTCAAATTTTTGGTTCGTTTTTCATAAAATTGTGGTTTTTCTGGCAAATTAGTGGTAAATCATTAAAGATTGAAGTTTGAAAATAATGACAGGCATTTGAGCTTCAGACTTCATATCTTTCAGGAAAAAAAATCATGCCAATGCAAAACCTGCTCTTCTATCAACTTTCTAAGTTTGTAAGAGCAATATTTATTTATTTATTTATTTATTTATTTATTTATTTATTTATTTTATTTATTTTACATTTGTTGACCGGGCTAGTCTAACTGGATATATGTCCATTTTCAGTAGAGGCCCAGGGAGAAAAGCTCCAAAGACAGATACATTATAACAAAATGTATAAGGTTACAAATACAAAAAGTGTTTGTCAGGTTACAATCAAGTTAACATAGCAGTAGATACAAGCATTTTACAGTTTATTACAAGACAAATATTTACAATAATATGGGCTAACATATTCACGTGAGGTAGATTAAACTTAAGGTTTACAATTTCATGAGAACGGTTGTATAAGAGTATTGATAACATGTTGAATGAGATATCCATGTGAGGTAGAACATCACTAAAGTGGGTTTGATATTTTTCTAAAGTTTGCAGAAAGAGCATTAAATTATAACTGAGGAGGGGTTAGGAGAAACTTAGTCACTGAAGTTATATGTTAGTCAGGGTTAGTTCAAGGGCACAACCAGTGTGTTCTAAGGTGTATTTTGAGTTTTTGTTTGAAATGAGGTAGGGAAGGAAGTGATATAAGATCACTAGGTAGAAGATTCCAGTATTTCCCAGTTGTGTAAGAGAAAAGAGTGTTTCCTGCCATGTTATTAGACTTATTAATACTAAGTAGAGGTTTGTTAGCTGAGCGTAAGGAATTAAGATTTTTATATGGGGTAATGAGGTTTGAGAGTATAGGAGTGTTGTTGGGCTGATTGAGGATCTTATGAACAATGGTTAGTTGGTTAAAATGAAGCTGATTTTGCAGTTCAAGCCATCCTAGTTGTTTTAGATTCTGGCAGTGATGAGTTCTAAAGCAATTACCAGTAGCAAATCTGGCAATGTTGTTGTAAGATGTAGTGAGTTTAAGAAGATTCTTCTTGGATAGGTTGGTGTAAATAGTTGAGGCATAGAGGAGTGTTGAGATTAGATGAGAGTGGGCAATAGTAGTTCTGGTGGTTGGAGTGAGAAAATATTTAATCCTGTATAGGGAGCCCATTTTTCTGTTGACTGTTTTTATAGTATTGTTAATATGGTTATCAAAGCTGAGGTGATTGTCTATAGTTATTCCTAGGAGTTTGGTGGTAGAATCAGGGTATATGAGGATGCCATTGTTAGAAATGACAGAGAAATCTAAGGGCATGGATTTACGGGTAGGTGTGAAGAGAAGGAGCTTTGTTATTTTGGGATTCAGGAGATGGCAACGTTTTATGAACCAAGTCTTAACTATGTTAAATATTTTCTGAGTTAGGGATTGTAATTCTGATGAAGATTCAGCTGCACAGATTAAAGTTGAATCATCTGCATATTATATGCATGTTGCCTGAGGAATAGCTAGGTAGAGATCATTGATAAATATTGAGAATAAGAAAAGGCCTAGGATGGAGCCTTGAGAGACACCGAGTGAGACTGGAAGGTGGGATGATGGTTTATTCTCCCAGAGCACAGCTTGTTGCCTATTGCTGAGGTAAGAAGAAAACCATTGTACAGCCAAAGTATCAAGAGAGAGTGATTTCAGAATATTTATAAGTAGAGAGTGGTTTACCATATCAAATGCTTTTGAGAGATCAATAAATAGAGAGGAAGAGAGAACATTGTTATTGCGGTTTTTGTTTATGGTGTCAGTAAAAGATAAGAGGGCAGTAGTAGTACTGTGGAATGGCCTAAAGCCATGTTGGCTTTCAGCAAGTATGTTATGTTGAATTAAATGGTTTAGAAGCTGATGGTGAATACATTTTTCCATTATTTTTGCTAAGGGGATAGTAGGGCTATAGGTCGATAGTTAGAGTATTCATTTGAGTTACCACCCTTGTGTAGGGGGATATAATTTTGGAAATGTCTGTATTTTGTATAATGATGGAGCTTTTCTCCCCGGGCCTCCGCTGAAAAAGGACATTGTATCCAGTCGGATTTTTCCCGGTTAACAAATGTAAAATAAATAAATAAATAAATAAATAAATGTGTGAGATTTTCCATATGTCAGGGATGATTCCTTCATGAGTAGTTCTATTAATCAGGATGGATATCAGGTAAGCTACTTCTTTAGCTGCTTTTTGCAGGTATTCGGCTGGGGTCTGGTCAGCAGAAGGAGTACAAGGTTTCAGTTTTAGAATGAGTTTATAGATATAATTTGTAGAGGTGGGTAGAAATTGGAAGGTAGGAAGAGAGCTTGTAGAAGAGTTAAGAAGACTGGCTGTATCAGGAGCTAGTTGACTGGCTAGAGATTGGATAGCCTCTGTAAAGAAGGAATTGAAAGCATTGGCAGTTTGGATAGGAGTCTCATGTGTTGCACCTGTTGGGGTTGGAGTTCTGGAGTGACCTGGATAGAGGAGTTTATTGATACTAGCTCAGAATTTTTGAGGGATGTTTTGGTTTGTTTGCTGCATTTTACAGTAGAAGTTTTTTTTTGTCTGAGAGAATATCTTTTTTTGTCATGTTTCTCATATGTCTAAAGCTTTGTTGATCTGATGTACATTTGGTAGTTCGCCACTTAGACCAGGCTTTATTTCTGAGGAGGATTTTTTTCTTGGTTTCATTTGTAAGCCAGGGGGCAGGTTTGGACCTAGTTCTGATAGTACATTTAGGAGCATGGTGGTCTAGGATTTCTAAGAACTTAGAGTTGAAATATTCGACAGCCTGTGCAAGTGGGAGGGTTTTTAATTGAGACCAATCACAGGCACTGAGTTTACTCTGGAAAAGGTGTTGGTTAAATTGCTTGTTGGACCGTATAGTCTTATATGAGGTTAGGTGAGAGGTATTAAACTTTTGCCTGATTGTATAAGTCAAGGAATGGTCACTTACATCATCAGGGAGGATACCAACTGTATAATTTTGGTGGAAGTTATTAATAAGGATCCAATCCAGAGTGCTCTCTTTTTTGTTTGGTTTGTTTATTCTTGTTGGGGAGGTAATGGTCTGAGAGAAGCCTTGAAGGTTAATGTGAGAGGTAGGATGTTCAGTATTTATGTTTTTCCAATCTATGTTAAAGTCTCCTAGGATAATTGTTTCTTGTGGGAAGGATGTCGAGATCCAGCTCAGAATATCCTCTAGAATGCTGATATTGTTTCCGGGAGGTAGGTAGATACAAAAGATATATAAGGATTTACTAGAGTTGAGCTGTAGTTTGGATATAAGGACTTCAGCATGGTTTTCTTTTGGTGGGTTGCAGGGTATAGAGGTGACTTGTAGTCCATCTTTAAAAAGAAGTGCTACCCCCCCCCTTTTCTTTTTATACGGTCGAGTCTAAATATGTTATAACGTGGTGGGATAATTTCATTATCATGTGTTTTAGGTTTAAGCCAAGTCTCTGTTAAACATAGAATATCAAAAGAGTGTATATCCAGGAGAGCATGAAGATGGGGAACTTTGTTATTTACACTTTGGATACTGAGATGTGCAATGAGGAGAGAGTTGGGGTGTTTGTTTGGGATGAGGGGAATAGAGGGATTTTTGGTGAGATGTCCAGTGGATAGGACATTATGTGGGCCAGGATTAGGATGTATGTCTCCATCCAGTAAGGAATGCTTTTTTAGAGAAAGTAAAAGAGAATGTATGTTATTAATTTGGTAATGGGATTTCTTTGTTGTAAGGTTGTTGTATTTAATGTGGGCAAGTCTGTGGTATCTAGCTAGTATGTATGTAGGTGTGGATGTAATAGTGATATTATTAAGGGTGAATGTGAGAGTATATGGACGTGTTTGTTTTCTTGTATGGTTAGGATGAGAAGTATTTGGGTGTTCATAGGAGTTTATTAGATATGTTGAGGTTAGTACAGATGTGAGTATGGCAAAGAGTAGTAGTTTATTTAGTGTTGAGGTGGTTTTAGTAGACATGATGGTAGAACAGGTAAGGAAATATCAGGTTGTTTAGCAGAGTTATGGGTAGGAGGAGAGGAGGGGTTTGAGTTTAGATTATAATTAATTAGGGGTAGGGATTGGTGACGTGAAAAGTAGGTGTGGTTCAATTTAATAAGGTGGTTGCACTGTCTGATTGGTTGTATGTTTAGGAGGGTGTGGTTATAGAAGTATAAGTTTAGGGCCACAGGGGGTGGGTGGGAATTGGGGGTAGGGTAGGGGAGCGGAGTGAGCCCGCAGGGCGAACGGAGCGGGTTGAGACAAGAGAAGGAAGAAGCATATGAGGAACAATCAGAGAAAGTGCTTTGAAAAAAGGTAAGTAATGTAGGTACAAAGAGAGGTATGCTAAGTGGTGGGAGGGATGGTAGGAGAAAGGTGTTAATATAGTAATACAACTTAGTGAACTGAAGGGAAGCAAAGTATTGGACAAGGAGAGTCTGAGAGGAATATGCTATAAGGTAGAGGGATTGGTAGAGCTGGGTAAAGATGCCACCTAGTGGACAAAGACAGTAATTACAGAGGTTGATTATAAGTGGGGGAAAGACTGGTCAAGGGAGGGCAGGAGAGGATATAAATGGAATCAATTTCAGAAATGTTGTGGGGAAAAAGTACAACTATAAGGAAATGGCTGCAGGCAGTCCTGGCTTAGAAGCAACCTTAACCACCTACAAGTAATTAGTCCTGTTCTATACATTTCTAAAAATGAAGAAAATAACATACTTTCTTGCTTCCCTTATTACTATAAGGGAACAAGGGTAGGAGGCACCGTGATGTAGCTGCCAGTAGAATAGGGTCCTTAGTCTTCAGGCAAAAGGAGTCAAGTGTCCAAGGCAGGAAATATTGCTATTAGGGAGCTAAGTACATGTTGATGTAGAGTCAAAGGAAATATAAGCAGGTAAAGGAGAAAACAATGACTTTAGTACAGCAATAGTAAGCAACATGTGTAAAGTAGATAAATTCACATTACCTAACAATATTATGACTGTAGACCACAGATTCACATAACCTAACAATACTATGACTGTAAAATATAGGTTAATAAACTTTACAAGTCATTAGCAGGTGGGAAAGGTAAAAGCTTCAAACAGTGTATAAAAACTGAAAAAGCTATCTTTAACAGACAGGCAGAAGTTAAACAAATACCCAAAATTTAAAAATTGTCCCTATGTTTGGACCTTTGTTCCACTTTTATTTTTGGCTTTGTCCAGATTTCTTGCTCTAAGAGGTTGAAAGGTATGATATCACCTTTGTTTATAAGTCACACAACATAGAATGATTTCCTGACTACTGTAGACATGTTACAATCAATGACTAAATTACTGTGTGTGTGTGTGTGTGTGTGTGTGTGTGTGTGTGTGTGTGTGTGTGTGTGTGTGTGTGTGTGTGTGTGTGTGTGTGTGTGTGTGTGTGTGTGTGAATCTCAAGTCCCTGACTACTGGGTCAGCTCTTAGTTACCAAGCTTGGATTCAAGGGTATTATTATGCATTTCGTGGCAATAAGTTTTAGTTCATGACTTTTGACACCAGTTATTTGCCTGTGTCAGTCCTTCCTGGAGAATATTTGTGTCAGTGGAGGCTTCTACAACTGCTCCTAATTTGCAACATATCCAAGTTTACTCACCCACAGGCCATTGACATTGATCTTGACTTCAGGGAAGTAAATGTTAAAAAAGATCAGTCCCAGCACCATTCCCTGAGAGACTCCACTTGTGATTGATTTCTTTGTAGAGATGGACTCCCCAATTCTAACTTCCTGAGTCATGTCTGTAAGCCAGCCTGCCATTCACTAGGTGACATAAGGGTTTATACCTAACCTCCTTGGTTTGTCAACAATGCCCAAGTGGTTTATTGTGTCAAATGCCTTGGCCAGGTCAAAGTAGGCAGTGTGAACCATTTTGCCTTCATCCGTTGCTTGGGTGACCTACTCAAAGAAGTCCACCAAGTTCAGTAGGCATGAACTGCCCTTAGTGAAACTAAATTGGGTTGGGTCCAGTGTCTAGAGGTTTCCTATACAATTATTGATCAATTGTATTATAACTTTTTGCTTGGCTTTGCATATGAGACTAGTGAAACTTATGGGTCTGTAGTTTCCAGGGTCTGTAGATGTCCCATTTTTCTGCAGAGGGATGACTGTTGCTATTCTCTGTTTGTGAACATAAAGCCTGATGGGAAGCTACAGTTAAATAAAAATTCCATAGGACCTGATAGGTTATCTTTCATGCAGGCATTCTGGGATATTGTCTGGGCCCACAGATGTAGAGGGAGTTATATTTGGTTTACTACTGAAATGTCGGACGGCATCCATGCAAACTGGGAATGGTTGAAAGGTTAATTTCCAGTTCATGGAAGGTCAATCCAAAAATGGTTGGCTCCACAACAGTGAATGCTAGTGTGCATTTGATGCTGTGAGGTCGATGTTCTATCTGGAGACTGCGGTACTGTGGGGATTGGGAAATGTACCCATGATCTCAGATTTTGTATATATAGTTAGCATGGGGTGTGGGGGGCACAGACTCCCACATGGGGGGTGCATGAGGGCTTGCGACCCCAGCAAAATGTTACTTGGGATTGACTGGAAGGCAAGGTACTCTGAGTAATGTTGACTTTGTTGAATGGGATGGGTCGATATTACTGGTTTTGTTATTGTTATCTGTCCGATGTTTATATTTTCAGTATTTTTTTCGATGACATGATCACTTGACAGCATCTGTTTTGTGATTTCAAAAAGTAAACCTTTTATTTGATGGTATTTTCCTGATGGGAAGGGGAGGGGAAGAGAGTGGTAAAGTAGGAGATGAATTTGTTTGCACATGCTATATGTTCTGGCTTAGTGCAGGTGGCTTCATTAACAATGAGCACTACACACAACTGAGTATTGCCTTTGAGGTTGTGGACATAGTTGAAGATTGCCTTGTGGTTGTCCTTGCCCTTGTCCTGGGAGACCAAATTTGTCTCAGGTTTGGCTTTGGTAGACTTTACTGGCCTCTGTGTTGTTTGCTTAGTTTAATAAGAGTGTTTTATCCTGCTGGGTGCTACACTTCCTAATCTTTCTATGATTTTCTTCCTTCTGTTATAAAGCCTATTGATGTTGTGATTCCATTAGGGTGGCTTGTTTTTGAGTTAGTTCTGTACTTCTTTCTGGTGGGTCCACCTGCTCTATGCAGCTATTAACATGAGAAATATGAAATTTAGATTTTAGTTATATAACACTGATGTGTTTGCTCAGTGTTCAACAACCAGCTTATGCAAAGGAAATACCCATGGAAACTTCTTTTAATTCTTTAGTTTGCAGAAACAAACTGTTCATTTATTGATAGTTTGCTTGGATGTTAACAAGCTGGTGGTATTTATTGGTATAATGCTTTGCTTTTTACCACCCCTTGTCAAGACTGATACTATTCCTCTCAGTGATTATCACCCAAGTAACAACCACAATATTACCGAATAACTTAGCAAACTTACAAATATATCTTTAATAATATAAGTGAAATAAATAATCACTGCATATGTTTGCTGTGAGACCGGTGAACTGTTATAAGAATCTCACACAACATGTAAATGTGGAGTCCTTCAAAACCTGAGCATTTAGACATATCTCTTTCTGAAATGGCATCCACCCACATACTTCAGGCTATGACTGTTCAGTACAGCTGCATGTTTAACAATTTCCAGAATACAATGGAGCCTCATATTTTCATACAATCATTCAGAAACAAACACATGTACGTGTATATGCGTGGGCATACACACACACACACACACACACACACACACACACACACACACATACACACACACACACGCACACACACACACACACACACACACACACACACACACACACACACACACACACACATATACATGCACACACACACACACACACACACACACACACACACACACACACACACACACACACACACACACACACACACACACACACATACACACACACTAGCTAATTTCATCAATCTATACAGTCTATGTCATTACTGTGAGAGTATGAGGTGTGATGCCCCATTTTGTGTCTCATCCTCACAACTCTGACAGCTGGTGACTGTCGAGATGAAACTGATTGAATTTCTATGAACTTTCTGTGGATATGCCAAGTGTTCATTATGCATAACCTGTAGAAGTTTGACAACTCTTTTTTTTTTAATTAATTGTTTGGTTTTAACAAGTCCATCAACATTTAAAACAGTGTTTAACAAGATAAACAGTGTTTACAAAAGCCCGTAACAAGAATATTAATATATTCTTAATCATTAGTACTTTTCCAGTAAATCATTGAGCTTTTTCCAAGATATGTACTGATGAGTTATGTTTAAAGTTCTCATTCTTATAGTTGACAGGTCATATTACAGAGTCTTAGCTTGGCACACAAATTCACCAAATGCTAATTCAGTTTTACATTTTCAGTGTTTTGTTATAACTTTTCATGCAATGGCAAGGATAGCCCAAAGAAGAGGAATGTGAGAATCAGGTATAGATGCTGGAATTGGGGCATTAAATAGTATCAAGGAGTCAGTAATAGTACACTTGTCTGACCACAAAGCCTGAGAAACATTTCTAAAATCACTCCAAAAGAAAGTCATCAACTTACAATCCATTATCATTTGTAATCAGCATTAAGAACTTCATTACACCTCCGGCATTTCATTTTTCCTGTTTTATATATTTGTGTAATTTTATGTGGTGTAAGACAGACTCTATGCAGAAATTTCCATGTATAGATTTTCCAATATAGTGAGGACGTTGACTTTCCCACAGATTTTAATTACAACTTTTTATTTAGTTCTGAAAATGGTTCACTGTTAACCTTTCTTGAGAAGCTCCAGACTGTCATGTCTGGAGGAGCAAATTCAGTTCTAATAATCTTGTATATAATTGATGGATATAGATTCCCCTTTTGTGGCCCACTACTAACATTACAGAATAGATCCAAGATTTTTGGAACAGGTTTAGTTTGAAGATCTAGTGATATTTTAATTTTATCCTGAACATATTCTTTACAGGTATGTATATCTAATCAGCCTCCTTACTCTATGCTATATCTTGCTACTAAATATTCAACAGCATGTATTTTGATTACATTAAGAAATCAATGCCAAAATATTAGGCTTCTATTCTTGAGAACTGTCATTGTGTTTGCATTAAAAGATACTAAGCATCCATTAGTAAAAGCAATGGGGAATAACAGGATTAGTAATTCCTTTACTAAGTAACTTGAATTCATAAACCTTTTAAAGAGTGAAAGGATTTGGTTAATAAAAGGCATAAAAGTAAACTTTTGTCTTTCATTCAAAATAAAATCTTTAAGAGCCCAGTATAATATTTTGATACCCAGTTTCATATAAGAATCTATGATAAGCTTGTTGTTGTCTATTAGTATTTTCTCATGTAAAGATTTCCAACAAGCGACATATGAAGAATCTAACCACAATAATATTATTTTAATAATTACAGCATTAGTATATAGCTCAGTGTTTGGAAACTCAATGCCACCTCCCACCCAGCTTTTGACATAACAAGATATCCTTGTTTTTTTTTTTTAGGGTACTATAAGAATTTAAGAAAGGTAGAATTTATTTTTCTTATATTTTTTAAATGGGGGAGAATTAATGATTGACTATAGTATAAGATTTTTGGTAAAATTATCATTTTAATTAGGGTTAGTCTATATTACATTGTAAATAATAACATTTTCCAACTGTCTGTTAACTTTATGATTTCATCCAGTTTTTATAGTTTATATATATGGAATCTTTGTTCTTAGATTCAATAGTGATACCTAAATATTTAGTTTTATTGTAATTAAATTTCAAACCTGAAACCTTTTCATAGTAATCCAAGGCTTTGGGCCAGATTCATGAAGGCTTGCACGGAGTCTAAGAGTAGAGTAAGACTCCATGCAGCCAACATGTCCGCCGAGCGATCCAGGAACAGCCGACAGGGGCGTGCAACAGAGCTCCTAAAATGACTCTTACATCGACAGGGCTAGATTATGCAAATTACCTCAGTTGCTGGTGAAAGCTATGCAAATTAGTTAAATTTGCGATCCAGGAAACCCTAACCTGTCTGAGTAAGAGTAGTGTTATTTGTAGAAATGTACTCCGTTGACAACTGAGTACCGTTCTGCAAATAGCAAAACGGAGCCGTGACAGCTCCAAATAAAGGCTGCATCCAGTTGAGGAAGCATGCCAATGGCCAAATATATGGCCATTGGCAATGTTCCCCGATGCAAAATTAAAAAAATATTTTTTTTTACCTCGATCTCCGAAGTTTAAGCATCGCGCAGAGCCGCACAAATGTGCTGTGCTTTAAAAACCAGAAAACCAGAAATTAAAAGCCACAAATAGGGATTTTATAGCAAATCATAATTTGCAATGCAAGTGAATGGCAGGCTGAAGACAACATGGCAACCAAGTAGAGGTTGCTAAGGGGGGAAGGTCAGTCTAAGAGATGTAACCAAGCATTAGTAGGCAATCCCATGCAAATGAGGGTAAGGATAGTGAATCCCAAGTTTACATAGAAAATGAGCACAGTCAGTGGAGTGTATGAGTAGGATAAGAGGAGTAACAGAGTAGAAGATAGGTGACATCATGAGGGGGTATGTATGAAAGAATGTAAGCTCATTGGAACAAAGTGGCATGTGTTTGCTGCCAGTTACTCATCACTGGAAGAGGTGTGTCAACAGGTATCCTAGCTAAAAGCAAGAAATAGAAGGTGTATGCCATGGATAACACTAAGGTTTCTTGTTGAAGTGCCTGCAACGTGTTTGCATGCGGGTGCCCACCTGTATATCCGAGTAAGACTGTGTGCGTGTGTGTGCACCCGTGTGCGCGCGTATAAGCCGGAGTAAGTATGTGTAAGGTTTTTTAAAGTTGTGTAAGTGCATTTGTGCCTGTGTGCATGCATTTAAGCAGGAATTAGCAAGTGTTAGGCCATGTTAGCATGTGTGCATGCCTGTGAGCTGGTGTGCGTGTGTTTGCACTTGGGTGCGTGGCGCTGCCCCCCTGTGGAAACAGAAAGGGAAAAGGAATCCAAACAAATAGTAGGAAGTTAACCAGGGAGAACTAGCAGAGCTAGCAGGTGAAAACAATCAGAATCAGGCAATTACACAGGCAGTGCACTAGCCTAGCCCAGCCCAGCACTTAAAACTCTGCAAACAACTTTCCACCATGTTTTCCTCAGAGACACTGCAACACTGCAGTAAACTAAGAGAAGTGAAAACTTAAAAAGCTTTACTGAAACAAAGAAATGTTAGGGGCTGCCATTGCTGTTATAAGGCGACATATGCAACATGCTGAGGGTGGTGACAATGCGAATGCTGCTGAGCAACCCCCAATGAGGAGACGGAGAGGAGTGTACAAACCCAGGGTAACCTACCAGGGGCTACTTGAGCTGGAAATAGTGGAGTGCTATAGAGTAGACAGAGACCTCATGCAGCAAATTGTTGAGCCGTGCAGGCCACGCCTCACACACAGAACCAACAGAGGGGAACCCATCCCAGTGGAAACCAAGGTATATGTTGGCCTAAGAATACTAGCAACAGGTACCTTCCAGAGACCAACTGGTGATATGATGGGGATATCACACGCATCAGCATCCAGGGTACTGCACAAGTTCCTGAATGCCATGTCAGCACGTGTCGATGATCATGTATATTCCCGTGAGGTATTGGACAGCAATATGCATCTTTTCCAGCAAATAGCAGAATACCCTGAGGTAGTGGGTGCAATAGACTGCACGCATATATGCATCAAAGCACCAGCCGGTGAGTGGGGTAGGGCCTACATTAACCGCAAGGGCTTCCCCTCCATCAACTGCCAGGTCATGTGTGATGCCTAGTGCATAATACTGAATGTGTGTGCTGGCTGCCCTGGAGGCTACCATGATTCCCATATCTGGCATCTGACACAGCTGTACCAGACATTTGCCAATTGGGACTTCCCTCATGGTCACATAGTGGTGGATGCTGGATATGCACTGGAGCCGTGGCTGATGACACCCATTAGAAATGCACACACACCTAAACAGGCACGCCATAATGAGGCACACGCACAAACAGGAAATATAATTGAGCATGTGTTTGGGCTGCTCAAGTCACGGTTCCGGTGCCTGGACACATCTGGTGGAGTCTTGCAGTACTCACCAACTACATGTACCCAAATTGTCATGGTATGTACTATGCTATATAATATGATCATGTGAAAACAGCTGCAGCAGGAGTAGCATAGGCCCAGGCCAAACAGCCCCCCACCATTGCCAAGGCCATCACATGCAGAGCGTGACTTGGAGCAACAACCTGAGCCTGCCCCAGTAGGCAGAAGGAGGCGTGCCCAGTATGCTTTGGTCTTGGCAAAGAGGCAACGCATAAGCACATACATTGGCTCAATCAGAACCCTGGAAATGATACCTCTCTCTGACTCGTACATATAGTAAAAGGGATGCCTAACTTGACACTACCTGTTTTCAAACATGTATAGGGAGTATACTATATACATCCAACATAGGCAGCCCTGCAGCACCACCTGAGGCATGATTGCCATGTTTTAAGCAATATAAAGCAGTGCTAAACAGCTTTTAACACTATTTAGTATATGTAAACAAAATTGCACACACTAACTAGCACAACTTTGGGCAATGTTGAGCAATATTGGGCAACGTTCTTCAATGTTGGTTAATGTTGAGCAATGTTGGGCAAGTTCGGTCAAAGTTGGGCATAGTTGAGCAAAAGCAGGTAAACATGCTCATATTTGCTTTACTGCTACTTAAACAGTCTGGTCTGCCCAGTATGAAAATATAAAACAGTGACAGGCCTCAAACCCAGGATACTGTGCACTATAGTCACAGTACTGAACCACCAAACCATGACAGTACTTCAGTGGTCAGTCTGCATGAAGAAATGTTGATAAGTCTATGCAAAGTGTCTCATGGAAACCCTGCAGGCACAGCATAATCCCTGTCGAGTTATGACACAAAAGTGAGCCCTGCAGTAAAAATATAACTTGATTTTCAACATGCATATAGTATAAATTTTAATATTGGGAATGTTTACACATGTTAACAAATGTGTTGGACTTCAGACAGCAAAATACTGAAAGGTCACACTGGGCATGCTCACACATTTGAATAAATGAGACAAATGTCAGGCAACAAAACACTGAAAGGCCAAACTGAGCATGCTCACACACTTAGGCCATGTCTGAGTACAGCAGTGGGCCACACATATCTGGCAGTTGCATGTGTTAACCCAGGAACCTCTCACTATTCACCAATCCTGCCTTGTGCACACAGTTATATGACAACAGACACATATATAATATATTGGAACCCTGCCATAATCAAATATGTACTGCAGATACTTAGGTTGTTCATAGAAAGTGGGAAAGCAAATAAGATAAAAAACCTGCAATCAGTATCATCAATAAACAATGTGCACTCCAAACATTATCATAGGTTCATAGGTTCATAGGTTGATACTAGGCTATCTGCCCTAGTGCATTTATAAGCCTAGCCAGAGTGTGTTTGGCTTTCACCACCCTTTTAGATTAGTAGACTGTGCCTTTGAATAGTAGGTCACACAAGATAGCCCTTTTCCGGTTAGTTTATTGTGCCTCTGTCTAGCAGGGACTCAGAAGAGATCCCAGGGGTAAACGTACGATCTCCCATCCACTCGTCAAGATTTCTCTTGAAGAGGGTCAGTGAGGGGCTCTGCCTAACTTGGACTGGGATTTCGTTCCAGAGTGAGGGGAGCCTCTGGGATATGAATCTGTCCCTCCAGCATGTCTTATTTATTTCTGTGCTGAGGTTTAAGTCCCTGGAGTGTGTAGCTCTAAGGGATTTGGATATCTTGAGGTGGAGCATGACCTTTAATTCTGGTTTGGACATGGCTTTATACATCAGGCACAGATCGCATCTGAGTAGGTGGAAAGCAACTGAGTAGGGATGGAGTTTCTTTAGCCAAACTGCGTAGAGCATCTGTTTGAGTCCCTTGATCCACTTGGTGAGGTACTTTTGGGGTCATTACAGTTGCTGCAGGTGTCGGGTAAAGTACATCCCAAATGGGGCATTGTATTCAAGTATGGGCCTGATGAGTAGAGGGGCACAATGACCTCTATTGATCTAGATGTGAAACCTTTCATGATAAGATGGGCTATATAGAAAGTCTTTCTAACCACTTTGCCAACGTGATTGTCAAAGGAGAGATTACTATCTACTTGGGTCCCCAAATCCCTAATTGCTTCTTCCGTACATAATGGATTACCACCTATGTGTTAATATGTGGGCACTTTGTTTTTCCCAAAGGGGATGACTATGCATTTTATGGCATTTAGCTTTAGGCCATGGCTCTGGCATGCGCCAGTTATCCATCTCTGTGAGACCCTTTTGGAGGATGCTTGTGTCAGCCAGAGAGTCGATTATGGCACCCAGTTTGCAATCATCTGCGAACTTGGTCAGCCATAGTCCTCCCATGTTAGCCTGTACCTCAGAGAAATATATACTGAACAAGAGAGGTCCCAGGACTGAGCCTTGCAGGATGCCACTTGTAACATGTAGAGTCTGACATGGCACCTGCAATTCCAACCATGTGGGTGCTATCCCTGATCCAATTTGCAATCCATCTTGTGACATATGTGTTGATATCTAAGCTGGTGAGCTTATTTATGATGTCCGAGTGGGGTATTGTGTCAAAGGCTTTTGCGAGGTCCAGGTAGGCTGTATGGTCTACCTTCCATATGTCTATGGCCCTGGTAACTGTTTCAAAGAAGTCGACCAAGTTCAAGAGGCAAGATCTGCCCTTAACAAAGGCAAATTGGATAGGATCCAGTGTCTGGAGGTTCCTGATGTCTTTGTTTATGAGTTCCATGATGATACGCTCCATAGCTTTGCAGACCAGGCTAGTCAGGCTTATAGGGTGATAGTGACCAGGGTCCGTTGTGGCACCACCTTTGTGGAGCGGGACCACTGTTGCTGTACACCATTCCTTGGGTACATATCCTGTAGTAAGTCTGATATTGAACAGTGACTTTATGTGAGGGTTAAGTTCTTCATGAAGCTCGTGTAAGAGCCAGCCCGGGACACCGTCCGTTCCCATTGATGTTGTGTTATTGCTTTGGAGAGGGCAGTTCTCACCTGTCCATCTGTGTTGTCAGGGAGGCTACACTCTGTTGGGATGGACATTTGCTCTTTTGGGGGGATGGGGGGAGAAATTTGCACTGAACCTGTCTGCCAGGATGTTGGCAATGTCTGTGGGTTCAGTGTACTTTTTGTCATTATGCACTAACTAGGAGCATATCTGGGAGTTGCCACCCAGGTTCCTGACATAACTAAAAAGGCCTTGTGATTGTCTTTAGTGTCTTGTGCAATTTTTCTTTCATAGCTGGCCTTAGATGATTTTATGAGTTATCGTAGCTTCTTGCTAGTACTGATCAGAGATGCCTTCCCTTTTTGGGATTTTGCTTTATCATGTAGTAGCGTCCTCCTTTTGTTGTATAGCTTATTTATGTCTGAGGTCCACCAGATAGGTCCCCTGCCTTTGGAGGAGTGAGTCTTGGTTTAATTTGGGATAGCACAATCCATGCATTCCTGTAGGTGGCCATAAAATGCGTTTGTAAAGGATTCTGTGGTTTGAGCCGTATTTTCCACTGGCCCAGGGGCTTTGAAGGATACCACCTCAGTTTTGAGAAGTGTGATGTTTGCTTTTGAGAAGTTCTTCACCGAGATTACCTTGGCTGGGGGTGGGTATAGGATATGGATGTCCAGTGAGATAAATGTATGGTCTGACCTTACCAATGAGGGGTATACCTCTGGTGTGGAACATAGAGTCCCCATGTTGGTGATGACCAAGTCCAATATGTTTTCCCCTCTTGTGGGGGTGGTGACCAGTTGTTCCATAGAATTTGAGTTTATAAATTCTAGGAACTGTTGGGTGAGGGTGTTGGGGCTTGAGTAGTATTCCCAGTCAATGTTTAGGTAGTTGAAGTCACCCAGAATAATGGTGTTTGGAGAGACCTTCATAATCTCCAGTGTTCTCTGGAAAGCTGAGTGGGGTCCCTGAGTTTGTGAGGGTGGTCTGTAGCAGGCTGCAAACTGAAAGGCAGTTTTGCCCACTGTTAGTTGCACATGGATGGTCTCCGATGCTTCGTGCAGTGCTACTAACCTGGAGGTGTGTGTATCTTTGATGTATATGGATACTCCCCCTCCTTTTGTGGTTCGGTCCAGGTTTTGTGGGCGAAAAGCATGGTATGAAGTATAACCTGGTAGTGCTGGGGTGCTTTCAGGCGCCTTGAACCAGGTTTCTGTTACTGCACAGATATCGATATTCTCCATACTGAAGAGAGCCTTGAGTGCATGCATTTTGAGGTGCAGACGTCTGCCGTTGAGCAGCATTACCCTTAGTTTCTTTTACCTTGTATTGTCTATGGAGGAGGGTTTGTCTTTTGAGCCTTGCCTAAAAAAGGCACTATGGGGGTGGCAAGAGCCTTAGTCAGTATTTGAAAGCCCAGGGGTGACAGGTGGAAGCTGTCCCTAGTGAAGCAACATGACTTGTCGAGCATGTCATCCCAGACTGACAGACACTGGATCCCCTTTGAATGACACCAATATGTTAGCCAATTGTTAAAATTGATCATTTTGTCTTTATACTGTGGCATCATTCTTGGTGACAGTAAGATGCTACACAAGGTCAGCATCATAACAGCCTGGGCTACATGATCAGAGAGCTCCTCTATGTCTCTTTTCATGTAGTCCAAGGAGGAACGTCTTGGGTCATTCACACCAGCATGGACAATGATAGAGTCATATTTGTACTTGCTTTGGAGTGACATGAGTGCATGTGTTATGTGGCAGATCCTGGCACCTGACAGATAGCTTACAGTGACCTTCTCCTTGTTCAGCCTGGTGAGTGGGACATCAGTGTGTCTGACAATAGTGTCACCTATTACAAGTTTATTAGGTGTGTTGTTTAGCCTTAAGGGCAGTGACTGTGTGGTACACTGACTTTGTGAACTATGTGATATGTGGGTATTGTTGTGGGGTAGCAGTTGTTTGGGTGTCTGCTTCAGAGGTCTCTGCTGCTTAGGCAGATTTTTATTTAGAGCCTCTGAGTATGTTTTTGTGTGTTTATGTGTTTGGTTTGCTGTTGCTATAGGTCTATGTGAGACTGGATTTGTGGTGTGTGTGGTTACCTTCTCCTCCTGATAGACTGTGCCAGTCATGGGTCAAGAGAGCTCAGCCTCCAGTTTGTCCATATAGTTGCATCTCCCACATATATCTGAGTTTGTTGGGAGGAGGAGAGGGTTGTCTGTGTACATAAGGCAGTTGTAACATTGCCTGAAAAGTCCCATATTCACCAGCTGGACTGGAGAGTACACACAAAACTGACCTTTGGACATGTCAGGATATTATGATGAAATACTCTTTTGACTGATCAAAAAGGATCAGTAGGGTGTTCAGTGTGTAAAAGTGTATAACAGGGGTTTAGTGCTTAAGTTTGTTGGTGTTTTGGAAAGATTATCTTGAAGGACTCCAGAAAGAATCATGACACTTCCTTCAGCTATGTCATAAATAGCAATGAACACTCATATATGTCCTGAGTCAGGGCCAACTGTAAATGACTGACAATGCCAACATCCTGTCAGACAGGCCCATACATACATACCCACCTCCCACTGACAAAAGGCCCTATCATCATACCAGGAGATATCACATGTAGAATGGGTAAACAGCTCCTTCCAAAGCTGAAAACATGGCATCAGCTGGATTACATTGTTTCCCTATATGTGTCATAAGTGAACTGCAGAACAAACAGACCCTGCATCTGAACAGTCTGTTAAGCCTCACCCTCTCTACAGGATATGAAACCGTTGAATGGGTCACAGCAGCATATGGCATGCTCCACAAGTGTTGGTGCACAACAGACCATGGGAACTATAGTCTTTTAAGCCTATGAAGTCTGATCTGCAAGGCCATGGAGTCCATCATGATTGAAGTCATAAACAGAGCTAGTGGAAGCCGACAAACACACAACCCTACCAACTTTGGTTTGGTCATGGGCAGATCATGGTTCCCAAACCTGCTAGACTGTTTGCAAGGCAGCCACCCAGGACATACATCACTGAAATGAGCTACACACGTCCCACATAGACTTTGAATAGCCCCTTTCCAACATCCTAGACACATGTTGTATCCACAAAATCAACAATCTGTGCATAAATATGTATTGTCATATGATGGATTGGCAACTGGTCCACAGATAGATCACACAAGCTAAGAATTGTGGAGTCCTGTTCAAGCTATTAACATCTGCTGTTCCCCATGGTGCAGTCCTGGGATTGCATAAAACAAAGTGCACACACATTACCATGTCCAGTCTGATGATGTCAGCATCCTACAAATATAGCACGAGAAATAAAAACACCCAGTAAAGCATATAGCGTGTTGTATTAATGCTTATCTCTCTAGTATCATAACATAGTTAGATAGGGGCTTGAATCCTGCAATTGCTGTGTGTGGGAGGGTGTATGTTTGTGTGTCATTTTCTTTGAGAGGAGTGCCCTTTTTGGACACTAGGAAAACACCTTAACAGAGGTATATACCTCTTTGGCAAGTCTGATGATGTCAGCATCCCACAAATACAGCAGTGGAAATGAAAGCTCTCAGTAAAGCATATAGCGCATTATGTTAATGCGTGCCTTTCTAGGTATCATAACCTAGTTAGGTAGAGATTTGAAGCCTGCATTTGTTGTGTGTGTGGGGGGGGTGTATGTTTGTGTGTGATTTCCTTTGAGAGGGGGTGCCCTTTTTGGAGACTAGAAAAACACATTAAAAGAGGTAAATTCCTTTTTGCCAAGTCTGATGATGTCAGCATCCCACAAATACAGCAATTGAAATAAAAACTCCCAGTAAAGCATATAGCGCATTGTGTTAATGCATATCTCTCTAGTATCTGAATCTAGCTAGGTAGGGTTTGAATCCTGCAATTGCTGTGTCTGGTGTGGGTGTGTGCTTGTGTATTATTTCCTTTGAGAGGAGTTCCCTTTTTGGAGACTAGGAAAACACATTAAAAGAGGTAAATTCCTCTTTGCCAAGTCTGATGATGTCAGCATCCCACAAATACAGCAATGGATATGAAAACTCCCAATAATGCATGTAGCGCGTCGTGTTAATGTGTATCTTTCTAGTATCATAGCACAGTTAGGGGTTTGAATCTTGCAATTGCTGAGTGTGCATGTGTGACACTGTTGGTCAATGTGTTGTGGGTTTTGCTTTTACTACTGTATGACATATCAGTGAAACAACAGTATGTGCATTGCACACTTCAGGTATCTGTGTGGCAAATACATATATGTACATGTGACCTCAATTAGTTCATAGGTGTGAAGCCTGCTTTCTACATGAATACATCTGTTGCCTTTGACAGATTGTGCTGCTGTTTCTCAGACCTTAGGTCACATATGTATGTTTGTGACAAGGTCAGCCACTGTAGTGATCTGTGGTCTAGGTCATCTGTGTCACACACACCCATGACAGTTTATATAGAATAGTGTGAGTGAGGGTAGATGCCTGGGGCATATTTCAGACATATTCAAACACAACAAAGTCTGTCAATAATGGACATTCATTATAGGTGTGCAACAATTTTGTGGATATGCATACAGACCCCTTATTGCTTATGAGATACACCGAGGGACTTCAGAATACCTTTGGAAATGTGAATACCAAAGGACAGATGACATAACATGTGGCTGTATGTACACATCGTTACCCCTTCTAGATGTCGTGGGCTACTATCTATGTGGTACTGTCAGGATACTATGTTTAGTAAATGTGGATGACTATGCTATAGTTGGCTTATAGCTTTACAGCATGGGTTGGTCAACAGGTATATGCCTGTATGATACCCTTGTGGAGGATAAGTGCCTCATCCGGAGAATGCATTGTAGGCCACTGTATGCATTACCAGATGTGGACGGACGTATCCCTACTGTGTTTGCTTGTACCTAAGAGGGCTACATGCCAAACAGGAGTGGTCCCAGGAATGGGTGGCAGTCAATACCACTGGTTACTGGTATAGTATTGTACCAGAAGGATCCAAATGCTACTATGTTTCCTACATGTGTGTCAGTTGTCAAGACATCAACTAACGATTGGTTATAGTCAGGCTGTTGAGGTTGTGTATACTACCATAATTCAAACCAATGACCGATATTAACAGTATCACCTACAGCATAGTGTCAAACCATGTCATACACACATGTGTACCCAAGTTAAAACATATGTGTAGTAAAATGCATACTGGCCACCAATAGAAACTATGCAGTAACACTGTGTAATACAGGGCATGTCACACTTCCCATGTGTCCACTATGCATGTACATGCAGACAGTGCACCTCCACCATGTTCACAAATGTACACCTGCAAATCTGTACTGCACACATCACACACGTACTGTCCACTCACCAACACATGCTGCCAGAACTACACACATCAGCCAAGTGGCACATGGGCGGACAATACATTTTTGGAATTAACACTGGTGTAAACAATACTACATTGATAATTATAGCTTTAATGCATCATGTCTGCTCAGATATACCTACAAGGATATCATTACACTTTACTGTTGACAACATGCTAATATTGCTACACTGCTATTAAGTCACTCTGTGCATCAGCACCATGTTAGCCTGTTCCTGCATCAGTGTTACAGATGACAGGAGGTGGCACAGTTTCATCATATGCACAGGGTGTGTTGTTGGTTTGCCAGAGCCTGACATTGACCCATCCAATCGACATGTATGTGTGTGTGTGTGTGTGTGTGTGTGTGTGTGTGTGTGTGTGTGTGTGTGTGAGGGTCAACAGTACAGCATGGGTCAATGTTGATGTAATGTGTGTGTGTATGTGTTAGCCCTAGGTCTTTTGTTTATGTGTGTGTGTCTGCATGTACACAGTTCCACCATTTGGCTGCCAAATACGGGTGGTTGGGGGATAGCCTCAGGCTGTACCTGCCAGGCTGTACAGATCACCATCTCTGGCCATGGACACAGTACCTGTGCCTGGCAGGGGTGTCACGGACAGTATTGGGTACTAAGCCAGACTGGGTACTATCATCAGAGGCAGAGGGATGTCAACTGGACCCATGTCCCTGCTGGGACTGGCCAGAGCCACGTGCATGTGGACTTCTAGGATGGTCTATTGACAGCCCAGCCCCAACATTGCTGGGGCTGGTACTGCCACTACAGGAGCGGCTGTGACTTGTGTGTCGTCTGCAACGACTGCCAGCTGATGATGTTGCTGGCATACGTCCACGTCCCAGCTGTCCTGCACTATCCTGGCACATGGACATGACATTGCGGAGGACATCTAATGTCTCCCCCAGTGTCTATCAATGACCTTTGTGTAATTATGGATGGCACCGGCAAGGTCACGGATATGGTCATTGATAGCGGTGTTATGGGCCCTCTGCACCCTGAGTCCCTGTCTGGTGTACCATTCCATACGTGCCTGTGCCTGCATTACAGCCCGGAACATACCTGAGGTTGTAAGACCTGTGAGGGCACATCTGCCAGGGGCATTATGACCAGCAGTGCTCCCACGAGAACCCCTGGACCTCTGACTATGTGGTACCATTCCAGGAGTTTGGGTATGGCTGCTGTGAGGGGATGCATGTGTCATAGATACCACACTATCCTGGTCAATGCCTACTGTATGCTGTCCCTCAGCTAAGGCCATTGGTGATGAGGGATGTATTTGCAGTATGAGTGTGCACATAGATGGGGAGGAAAGCTGTGTACTGTTGATTGGCGGACCAATGACAGACCCTGTCATATCTGCCTGTGCCACAACACATGTATCATTATTTCCACTGTTTGTGGCAGTGACTTCAGGTTCCCTGCTGCACTCAACCAACACAACCTCAGCACCTGTGAGAGGAAGACAAGAAACAGACTTTACAATCTGTACATGATGTTAGCACACATGAACACATGCACACATGCACACATGGACACATGAACACATGCACACATGCACAAATGCACACATGAACACATGAACACATGCACACATGCACACATGAACACATGCACACATGCACACATGAACACATGAACACATGCACACATGCACACATGGACACATGCACAATTGGACACATGAATGCATGCACACATTGACATATGAACACATGCACACATGCACACATGCACACATGAACACATGAACACATGCACACATGGACACATGCACACAACACACACCCACACACACACACACACACACACACACACACACACACACACACACACACACACACACACACACACACACACACACACACACACACACAGCAATCCAGAACATACTCATTAGTGGTTGATGGTGGAGTACAGTATCACAAGCCAAAGAATCCTATCACACGTGTCAGCATGCAGGATGTGTGTTGCTCAACAGCATGCAGTGCAAGTGTAGAGAGTCCTTGTTAATAACAGTATACAAGTCTTTGATGCATGTGTGTTGTTCAATGATTGGCCTCATCCTGGAACACAATGTGTACATGGACACAACATTGCTGTGCAAGTATTAAATGCTTTCCAATGTCCTGTGCACGATCAATCATAGGTATACATACCATGGCTGGATGCACACAACTGTCAGGTGTATAGCAATGAATGCTATGTGTAGTACTGTAATTACTGTAACTGGATGTAGTGTACCATGAGCCATCATCAGGAAGCATCATGTGACCACACTCAAGGTCACTAATGTGTGCCACACTGGCAACTATCTTGCTGTACCTGAACTGAAGCACTTTGTCTACATTAACCATTTCACAGGCAGTTGTTACATGGGTATGTAAGGTGTTCAATAGGGAACATTGCCTAACATGAATATGTTGTGTGTTGGAGAGTGTCACACCGCCCCATGATAGGCCTCTACCCCTCAGGTATAGTATGTGTGCTGTGTGGATGACATTTGGGATAATGGAGTCTGACCTTACAGCAGGTGTCTAAATAGACCATGTGTATCATATTAACACTGACTGCGTATGACAAAGTGGTGTATGTTGTGTGCATGTGTATTGACTCTGCCTATACAATGTCCACTACAGTGTACCACAATTGGTTGGGATGCTCTGTGTATTGCATGTGTTTGAGGCAGCTGCTCATGTTACTGGGATGTGCATAGTCCCACAGAAAACATGCAGAGCATGCATTATGTGTAGGTGTTTTAGATGTATATATGGCCTACAACTCACCTATGACATGTTATTTGCTATATTAAATGTAGAACACTCATCAGCATCGGTCTGTTGTCTTGATGTCACACCAGAGGGACCTACAAGGATATGAAACAGTTTGTCAGTGTCAACAACTATGGCATTGCTGCTCTGAGTTTGCAACTTTACAGTAGTACAACATGTGACAGTCATAGGCATACAGATTATGTTCCAAATTATCAGTATTGCACAACACCAGGCTCCACATCTTCTAAATAAACAGTACACATCTGACATATGCATGTTCTAACAATCAAGCTAACAGTAGTCTACAGATATGCCATGTTACCTGCACACTCTGAGTCAACTTGCTGGGTGACTCAGACCTCCATAATGACACATGTCTGTTGTAGTGGTTGGCCAGGAGCCACCACGCTGAGGAGCAGCTCTTCTACTCTGGTGAGGGGTGGGTGTGATGCTGCACCACCACCTGTGGCAAGCTGTTGTCTGCAGACATCGGAGGCATGCTGCTGGACATGTCTAATTAAATCACTGCAGTGATGGTGTACCTGCTCATAAGTCCGGTTATGCATGCCTGCATCATTCACCTGACAGGCAACATCTTGCCACAGTGCAGTGCACCCATGCTGATCCTGGCTGGTTCTGGAGAACAGCAGGGTGTGATGTTGTAGTAGGGCATCTAGGATTATTTCTTCCTCTTCAGGGGAATATGCAGGTTTGCGATTGCGAGACATGTCCCTGGAAGACAATAAAACAATAATTGTGAGCAAGTCATGTGGCACACAACATTCTAAAGTACAGACATCAATGAAATGCCATATATAGCAACCTTTTGGCTGTCAGTAGATACATACTTTTAATACCACATATCAGTGCTCAGCCCACAACTGCCTGACAGTGCCTGGCACATTCTATATATTAAACCATGTTCTGCACAGCAAGAAAGTGAAACCAGTATGTAAGACTATACAACAGTACATGGCACACTGTTTGTGACACAATGCACCACCTAGCCACAGGAGGTATATATCAAGCTAATGGATGAAGAAAGATGTCATCCATTGCAATGAATGTAAAGTACAGTTACAGTATTACCAGTATACCACAGTAGTTTTTGATGCCAAACCCCTGCCTAACATATGTGCACAGTTGTTGATAAAGGTGGCATACTGCTGTACTAGACTATACATGTTGCTAGATACACACGCACACCCTGTAAGACAGATATGATTGAGGGCACGGTACAGGCATAATTACACACACATCAGACATACATACAACACACAAATGTATGCCAACCCAGATGAGCTTTACCTGTGTACCATACAGTACTGTGTGTCACTACTTACAAAACCTTATCCCTGAGGTATGTAATCTGTGAGGACTACAGGGAAGACACAAAACAGTGTTACCAAGCAATGTGAACATACACCATACTGTAATGTTTAGGCCTACAGCTTCTGGTAGTATTACAGTTCATATGGGAGTTGGATTCACCAACAGTACCACTCACTAAGCATACATGTATTGCTTTAGCCTGCAATGGGACACCACAGTCGACAACAAGGGACTACGTCACACCTTATGCCATACTACCTTTTCTGCCTAGCAATAGCATACACATCTTTTGCTGGGATCACACACACACATATATATATATATATATATATATATATATATATATATATACACATATATATATATATATATATATATACATTTATATATATATATATATATATATATATATATATATATATATATATATATATATATATACACACATACATACACACATACATATAAACATCCATTGCTGTACATATAGATGTACATATAGGCACATATACAGTCCACTATTCATGGTGGGAATATCACTTATGCCACAGTTGTGAGATATACAGTTGTGTAATAATATTGCACAGCATTGTGCAGACTGCATTGAAGGTGTCCTCAGCCCATGTAGCTTTAGCAGGCCTCACTGGCTACAACACTGCAAAACTGACAGAGCATACCCACAGCATTTAACCACCACATGTCATATACCAGCACTGCATGCTATTTTCTTTTCCAAACACTACAACCTACATAGAAATATGCACATAACATCCTTCAACAACGTATATATGTACACCCTTCACAAACAGTTGCAGTATGTCCCTTGCCCTATGCACAAGTACAGATACATAGAGATACATACTGCTGCCACATATGGATGATTCACAGTATGTAGAGTACTCTTCATAAACATCTACTACATGCCAGCAAATACATATGTGTTACATACCTTTTGTTTGTATCGCTGTGTTCCATTTGTTTTTAAAGGAAATGTTTTTTTATTTTTTTTCCTTTCTTTTTTTTTTCTTTTCTCTGTCTGTTGCTCTTTCTTTTTCTTTGTTTCTCTGTCTGTCTTTGTGTCTGTGTCTCTGTCTCTGCCTCTGTCTTTGTCTCTCTCTTGCTCTCTCTCTCTCTCCTGCTGCAATGAGATTATTGCGTGTGCAGACAGCAAGTACAGCCTGCTTTTCTAGGTATCTGCACATGTGCATGTGATGGCCTTTGCACCAATTGGTGCCCACCATTTACTAATTGCATGCAGCCTGCTGTGTGGTAATTGCACTACTCACTGTCATAGCTGCCCACTGCTATAAAATGCTAGGTTAGGTAGGCGTAGCCCTTTCAGCTTTCCAAAGTGGGGCCCATGCTTGTTTGCTGTGGACACGGTTGTGTCAGTCAGAAGGTTGGTATACTTCTTATCTCTGAAGCTAGGGTTGTAGCCAGTGATTTGCATGTCGTACTCAAACCTGAATGTTGCTGCTTCTAGTACACACTTGTCAGTGTAGAATTTTACTCACCCCTCCACATGCTTACACAAGATACTTGGGAGTATGTACTTTCTTTTCTAATTAGACAATTAACTGCCATACAAAAGTAGTTATTGCAATGTATTCCTCTGGCACATGAACTGTTTGTGAACTACTATACTGTAAATATTAATTGCCTCACTTCTGAACAGTTTGGTGTTTATTTGTGTTGACATTAGCACGGGCTGCTCATGACAACTAAATACATTTCAGTACTGAGTATGCCTACCTACATCCTTGGTAGAGCCTGAATACACAGGTATATTGTTCTTTTGGGTAGGGGTGCAGAAGTACAGAGAGCATTATATATTATTCTGTGATATTTATCTTGCTGAACATACAGGGTTGCTGTGTACCTGTTAGTCTAACAAGGCAAGTAGTCTGTCTGCATAGCTCCCACTTGTGGACATATCCAGATGGTAGCCAGAGGTTAGCCTATTATTCTTTGTCTGTGCACCACACCGGTCTTTTCTGCACTGGAACAATGGCATTGTCACAGTTTGTTGCTAACAGTACATGGCTACATCCTTTGATATTTCTGTGTTGTACTCCTACATAAGGGTATGCTTGTGGGATTCATTCCAAAGCTATTTGCAGAGTGTGTAACAGCAGACAAACTGAAATGCCTGTGTGTTTCTGCCTCTCTCAGGCCTCTTATACACTTAGGTATATATTTGAACAGCCTCAGGGAAAGGTACATATAAGTGGGGTACACCTGTAATACATTACAGGCATTAAGTTGAGACTGTGAGTGAATCAGAGCATATGTATTAATACACCTGTTCTGACATGCATGCAGTGTGTACTGTTACTTACTGACATTATTCATTAAGTGTAATTCCCCACTCTTCGGCCTACCATCAGTACTTTTCAGAGGGATTCTGAAGGACAAAGCTAACATTTGTTTAGGAATCAGGGACATCCTTGAAAAGCAGTCACAGTTGGGAAGTATGGCCTCTGCTCTATTAAAATATGCCAGTGTTTATTCTACTCTGATACTGTGTGGGGTTTGTAAAGTGCTACTGTAACATTATTTCCTGCTAGCATGGCTGGTTCTCATTTCACAGTCATGTCATGCAATTCCACAACAATTGCTGGTAAAGATCCACAAAACAAGATTTGTGCTATGACATTCCTATTTTCCCTTTAAATTTACTCATTGTAATGCATGATATATTTATTACAGCACCAACTTGTTGTAGATCTAGCCTAGTGGTACTTCATGTAGTCTAGTGTGTCCGGGGTTCAAGACTGACAGAGGTGTTTTATTTTGATGCTCAGCAGAACAAGGGCCCTGTCATGCAGAATGACTAAGGCACTTTTAAGCAGTTGTAAGCTGGTTTGCGTAGGTTTGGGTGATGCTTAGTGATGCTTAGCTAAGCGCACACATGCGCACACTTGCTTAAACCCACTTACTACTGCTTAAAAGTGCTTACTCCTGCTAACCCCCGTGCTAATTTCTTTGAAAGAAAAGAAAATGGGGGAGATAGGAAAGTGGTGAAAAAGGGGGCACAAAGAGGGAAAGACAGTAGGGAAACAAGCTCGGGGTGTGCAGGACGGGTGTAGGGAAGGTCCATAGCTGCCCATTTCTTTACCAGCAACAGCTGTGCATATGCAATAAATTTGGAGTGAAATTTGAAACCTTCCATCCCTGAGAAAGGGGTGAGGACAACAAAGTCTGTTGTACTGCCAATTATAATTATCAGTTCACATGTCCAGCGGACATGTGTGCGAAATGAGCAGCTATGTATGGGGCGTCATTTTTTTTGTGGGAACAGATTGCCTTTTTTTTTCAGGTGAGAGTGGAAAGTGAGGTAGAGGAAGTAGGTATATTTGGGGAGGTAGGTTGGGGAGGTAAACAGACAAGACAAACAAGATGCATACAGGGGTGGAGTATGACACATGGGGTGGGTGAACACAATTGACGGGGATGGATGTTTGGAATTCGTAAGCCCATGAGCCCACAGATGGTAACAGTGGAACTGAGATCCCCACCCATGGGCAGTCACCACTACACCTTCACAGTCCCAAGGGTGGCTCTGCTGAGGGCTGTGTAGGAGGGGCAGGCTCACACGTGAGTCACGCCACTCTTGCCTCGAGCTGGCATAGAGGATCAGTGACTGAACGCTGGATCTCCCTACACACCACAACCCGGACCCTTCGGAGGGTGACAGGTGCCCTTCTCCACCCACGCTTGCATGGGGGGATGAGCCCAATCCCCTGCAGCGCTTCCACCCAAAGGTGGCACAAGACCAATGGAGGAGGGGAGCTCGGGCTGGGCACCTGACCTGGTGGTGCCAGGTGCAATCACCAGCTGAGGAGGGACAGGTGGGTCCGCTGGGACCAGCCTTCCCATACGTTCTGTGATTAGGTGTGTTTAATTACAGCATAAACAACAGCATTCCAAATTTGTTGTAACATCATGCAGTAATATTCCCATTAACGCCACACATCAAGGTTCCAACAGTTGAACAGCAAGCATAACACATGCATATATTGAACAACAGTGTACATTCCAACAGCATGCAAGGATGATTGGTGGCAACAGGCCCCCAAGACTGTGGTGTTTGAACAGGGCACATGCATCAAAGTAAATGCAGATATTTATAGAACATTAGGACATATGTCCCAACAAATGTTTTGAGACTAGGCATACCCATTGAGGTGTGGAATTTCATTGTTTATGCACATACAGTAGGGTGTAGAAAGAAACCTCAATTAACATCTTATGAGTACTTTTAGTCTACACTACATTCCTAATGACTGCAGGTGTATATCCCCTACATGTATTATCACACTTGGCAACATGCATTATGTTGTGTAATGGGTTTGGCTAGTTCATTATATGCCTGACCTATATCTGACATACCAACTGTCCAAGATGCAGATGTTACTGCTACATAGTTATTTATTTTACTTATATTTCTATATCTACATATCTGGATGTGTTCATGTGACATTTTCAGTTAAATTTCTACAGAACCCTACATTTTATGTAGCACACTCACATTTCTGGGGAACACATTAACAAGCTACTCGTGTGCCAGATTTACTTAAGCATGCCAGCCATTAACTGACTGTTGAGGACTGTATATATGCTTCACAGCTACTGGCACTTCCATCATCCACTTTATATGGGACTGCCCAACTGTGGGTTGACAGCACTTATTACAACAGTACTATTTGTATAATGCAAGGGTACAACAACATTTCAAAGTAAGTGACACAGACACACTCTAAGTATTATACCTTTATTAATTACATTACACACTTTTCTACAGGCTCTCTCCTTTATTTGATATTACAGTGAATACGGAAGACATATTCAAGACATATTATACCTTTATTAATAGGTTCATAGGTTCATAGGTTCATAGGTTTATACTAGGCTATCTGCCCTAAGGCATTTATAAGCCTAGCCCAGAGTTTTGTGGCTTACGCCACCCCTTATGTTAAAAAATACTGTGCCCATTAGTTTGTTGTGCCTCTGTCCAGCAGTGACACAGAGATGATTCCCGGGGTAAACCTATGATATCCCATCCACCGGTCAAGATTTCTCTTGAACAGAGCCAGCGAGGTGCTCTGCCTCACATGGACTGGGATTTTATTCCACAACATAGGGAGTCTCTGGGTGACAAATCTATCCCTCCAGCATGTCCTATTTATATCCGTGCTAAGGTTTAAGTCGCTTGCTCTAGTGGATCTGGTAGATTTGGATTTTTTGAGGTGGAGCATGTCCATTAATTCCAGGTTGGACATGGCCTTGTATGTCAGGCACAGGTCACCTCTGAGCAGACAGTATGCGACTGAATAGAGCTGGAGTTTCTTCAGTCTGGCAGCATATGACAGATTTTGGAGTCTCTTTATCCTTTTGGTGAGGAACTTTTGGGGTCTCTCCAACTGCTGCAGGTGTCGGGTGAGATACATCCCGAATGGGGCATTGTACTCGATCATTGGTCTGATAAGTGAAGAGTACAGGGGAACAATGACCTCACTTGATCTGGATGTGAATCCCTTCATGATCAGGTGGGCAATGTAGAAGGTTTTTCTAACCACTTTAGCAATGTGAGTGTCAAAGAAAGGCCACTGTCAACCTGGGTCCCCAGGTCCCTGATAACCTCTTCTGTGCTTAGTGGATTGCCACCTATATGGTAGCTTGGGGTTACCTTGTTTTTCCCGAAGGGTATGACTATACATTTTTTGGCATTTAACTTCAGGCCATGGCTCTGGCACCAGCTATCAGTTTCCGTGAGACCCCTCTGAAGGATATCTGTGTCCGATGTACTTTCCACTATGGCTCCCAGTTTGCAGTCATCTGCAAACTTTGTCAGCCATAGTCCTCCCATGTTTGCCTGTACTTCTGAGAAGTAGATGCCGAACAACAGGGGGCCAAGGACTGAGCCCTGTGGGACACCACTTGTGACTGGCTTGGAGTCTGACATGGCGCCAGCTACTCTACCCTGTGGGTTCTGTCCTTTAGCCAGTTTGCAACCCATCTTGTGACATATGGGTTTACATTTAAGCTGGTAAGTTTCTCTATAATACCCGAGTGGGGTATTGTGTCGAAAGCTTTTGCAAGGTCAAGATAGGCTGTATGGACTGCCTTTCCCTCATCAATGGCCTTGGTGACTGTTTCGAAAAAGTCGACCAAGTTCAAAAGGCATGATCTGCCCTTGACAAAGCCAAACTGGGTCGGGTCCAATGTCTGCAAGTCCCCTATGTCTTTGTTTATGAGTTCCATTATGATCCTCTCCATAGCTTTGCAGACCAGGCTTGTTAAGCTTATGGGGCGGTAATTACCAGGGTCCATAGAGGCACCGCCTTTGTGGAGTGGGACCACAGTTGCCGTACGCCACTCCTTGGGCACGTATCCTGTTGTAAGGCTAAGATTAAACAGCTGCCTTATGTGCGGGTTTAGTTCCTCATTGAGTTTGTGTAGCACACAGCCGGGGACACCATCCGGTCCCATTAATGCTGTGTTTTTAGCTTTAGAGAGAGCAGCTTTCACCTGTGCATTGGAGATGTCTGGGAGGCTGCACTCCGCTGGGATAGTTATCTCTCCTTTTGCGGGGGAGAGGGGGGTGAAGTTTGCACTGAACCTGCCTGCCAGTATGTTGGCAATGTCTGTGGGTTCAGTGATTTTGTATCATTTTGGACCAATTCTGAGCATATCTGGGAGTTTCCACCCAGGTTTCTAACATAGCTGAAGAAGGCCTTATGATTGTCTTTTGAATCTATTGCAATTTTTCTCTCAAAGTTGTCCTTGGATGATTTTATGAGTGCTCATATTTTTTTACTAATAATGATCAAAGGTGTCTTCTCTTTTATGGATTTTGCTCTATCATGTAACAGCTTTCTCCTCTTATTGTAAAGTTTGTTTATGGCTGGGGTCCACCAGACTGGACGTTTGCCCTTGGTGGAAAGAGTCTTGGTTTTATTAGGGATTGCCTGATCCATGCAGTCCTGGAGGTGTTCATAGAAGGCATTTGTAAGGGCTTCTGCAGCTTGGGTTGTGGTTTCCACTGGCTCGGGGGCCTTGAAGGATACCACACCAGTCTTGAGTAGTGTGAAGTTTGCTTTAGAGAAGTTCTTCACTGTGGTCTTTTTTGTTTGGGGTGGGGGCGGGATGTGGATATCCAGTGAGATTAGTTTATGATCTGATCTCACCAATGATGGATATACTTCTAGTGTGGAGCATTTTGTCCCCATGTTTGTGATGATGAGATCTAGTATATTTTCTCCTCTTGTGGGAACGGTGACTAGTTGTTCCATGGCATTTGAATTTATGAACTCCAGGAACCTTTGGGCTAGAAAGTTTGGGCTTGAGTAATGTTCCCAGTCTATATTCGGGTAGTTGAAGTCATCCAATATAATGGTGTTTGGAGATACATTTATACCCTCCAGTGTCTTCAGGAAGGCTATGTGGGGTTCCTGAGTTTGAGAGGGTGGCCTGTAGCATGCTACAAATTGTAGAACAGTTTTGCCTATGGTTAATTGCACCTGGATGGTTTCCGATGCTTCGTGCATTGCCACCAACCTGGAGGTGTGGGTATCCTTGATGAATATGGATACACCCCCTCCTTTTGTGGTGTGATCTGGGTTTTGGGGCCGGAACGCATGATATGAGGTAAAACCTGATAGTGCTGGGGTGCTCTCAGGAGCCTTGAACCAGGTTTCAGTCACAGCACAGACATCGATGTTCTCCATACTGAGAAGGGCCTCGAGTGCATGCATTTTGAGATTTAGACTTCTGGCATTGAGCAGCATTATCCTTAGTTTCTTCCCATTTTTGTTTTCTAGGGTGGTAGGTTTAGAATTTGAGCCTTGCCTAAAAAAGGCACTATGAGGGTGGCAAGAGCCTTAGCCAATATCCGGAATCCCAGGGGTGACAGGTGCAAGCCGTCCCTTGCGAAGCAGTGTGGCTTGTCAAGCATGTCATCCCAGGCAGACAGACACTGGATCCCCTTTGAATGACACCAGAAATTAAGCCAATTGTTAAAGCTGATCATCTTGTCTCTATGTTGTGGCATCATTCTTGGTGAAGGAAGGATGCTGCTCAGGGTCAGGGTCATACCTGGCTGGGCTACATAATCAGAGAGCTCCTCTATGTCTCTTTTCATGTAGTCCAGGGAGATAGGTCTCAGGTCGTTCACACCAGCATGGACAATGACTGTGTCATATTTGTACTTGCTGTGGAGTGACCCGAGTGCTTGTGTTATGTGGCGGATTCTAGCGCCCGATAGGCAGCTTACTGTGACCCTCTCCTTGTTCAGCCTGGTGAGTGGGATATCAATGTGTCTGACTATGGAGTCACCTATGACAAGTATGTTTGGTGTTGTATTTGGCCTTAAGGGCTGTGACTGCTTTGCACACTGATTTTGTGGTTTATGTGTTGCCTGTGGTGTGTCATGAGGTGGCGGTTGCTTGTGTGTCTGCTTTGGAGGCCTCTGCTGTTTAGGTAAATTTTTGCTCAGAGCCTCCGAGTATGTCTTTGTGTGTTTATGTGTTTGATTCATTGTTGTGATAGCTTTATGTAAGACTGGTTTTGTGGTGTGTGTAGTTGCCTTCTCCTCCTGTCTGGTCTTGCCAGTCCTGAGTTGAGAGAGCTCAGCCTCCAGTTTGGCTAAATAGCTGCATCTCTTGCAAGTATTTGTGTTATGTGGGAGGAGGAGAGGGTTGTCTGTGTACATGAGGCAATTGTAACATTGCCTCAATATTCCCAGATTCACCAACTGGACAGGAGAGAACACCAGCATCTGGCCCTTCGACATGCTAGAGAAATTAAGAAGTTAGGGGTGTAACTGAATAAGAGAGGACTTAGTAAGGAAGTGGGTACTCCTGGGGTTCGCTAGTGATGGACTTTGTATAATACAGAAGTGCTAAGCCTGAAAAGAAGATGCTTTTAAGACAAGTGCTGAGCTTTTTTTTTTTTTTTGGAGAAAAAAAAAAAAAGCTTTTTAGGAACAAGTGCTGCGCTTTTTAGTTAAGGGATATATTGTTTAGATTACTAGTAAAGCAGTTCTAAGGGAAAAAATGAAGAACAGACTTTATGGAGCCAGAAAAAGTTTAACCTTGTTTAACCGGCACTGCCCGATGCTGCTCTAGTGGCAACTCCGCGCTAAAGCACTCTAAAGCGTGCTTGATAGCAGAGGCTGGAAAGAGCCAGGAATTGACCCAATACGGCCAATAAAACTACAGTTTCAAGTCTTGTTACAACACTCTTTTTCAGGCTCACTCACTTATTTTATATGACAGTACATGCAGACAAACATTGGCTAACTTTTACTTGAAATAAACCTGTGTGTTTTAGTCTTCAGTGACGCGTTGGACCATTTTTTGGTGTATTCAGTTTTTTTTGGTGAGTACATGCAGAGATATTATTCTGGACTTATTTTACCTTTCTTAATGTGTTACTACACTCTTTTTCTGGCTCTCTGACTTATTTTATATAACAGTACATGCAGAGGTATTATTCAGGGCATTTTTGGCTGTATTATTGGGCTACAACACTTTCTTTCAGGCTCTCTCACCTATTTTATATAACAATACATGCAGAATAATTACTAACCTGCCCGGTGGTGCAGCCTTAGCAGCCTATCTGCATAGGCTAGCTGATTCGCAGCACAGACACCTGCAGCTGTGAAGTAAATGAAGGGATACTGAGACATAGGTTGGGAGGGTGGCCTAATGGTTAAGGTGTTTGCCTTACAAACACAAGGTGCAGGGTTTGAGTCTCACAAGGGATAATTGGCTAAGCTTAAAATGGCTCGCAAGGGCAGTTAGATTAGTATGAACCTATGAACCTATACCTATCCATTATATAGACTAAATTAGCATGTCTTACATACTGCATTCCATGGCTACCTACTCAGTAGTGGGGCATCTTGCATGTCATGGGCTTCCTGTATCCATTGGTTTAGTAGGTCCTGCTTCCGTCTCTTCAGGTCTGCATGGTGCTGACGGACTTGCTCACCAGTGCAAGGAATGCCTGTGGCACTGGTGAGATCATGAGCTAACCGGTTCCAAGCCTCTGCCTTGTACTCCATCCCTTGGAACTGGCCCTGAAGGAGTCTTGACTCATGATGGTGGACAAGGAGCCAAGCCATGTATTTTGACTCCTCGATGCCCCAGCGTTGCGCTCAAAAGCGAGTACCCTCTCTAGCACCAGCCATTCTAACTGCAGATGGGAGCTACAATCAGTTATGGCAAGTATTGCTGCCTATGGGGCTTAAATATGCCGCATTTACCACACTTTTTTGTGATTGGCCGTTTTTGTAAATTCTCAGCTGACTGCAGACCTGCTTAGCAATGGTTAATCTACCATTTATAAGTATATGTATATTAACAGTGGCTGTTTATCCTAAGCTGTCATGGCTTAGTGGTTCAGTACTTTGATTATGGTGCACAGTGTCCTGGGTTCGAACCTTGTCATTGCTTTTTATTTTACTACTGTCCAGACAGGCTAGGGGGTGTGGCTGTGTTTAGCCAACTTTGCTCTACGTTGCTCCATGTTGCCAGATGGTGCACTGGTTGGTGCGGCGCACACCTCCCCGCAAACCGATTGCGCTGGGTTAAGTGCTATTTAGCTATGGACAACTACATTGCACTGGGTAAAGCGCTATTTAGCTATGGGCAACTACATTGCGCTGGGTAAAGCACTGCTTAACTACGGGCAACTATATTGCGCAGGGTAAAGCGCTATTAATCTATGGGCAACTCTATTGCGCTGGGTAAAGCGCTGCTTAACTGCGGGCAATTATATGTCAGGATCCTTTATAAATATACATTTTGTTCACTGATACATAGGCCATTTCAATGCTTTTTAGTAAAATTTTAATAATATATGTCAGGAATTATTTCATATACTAATTTAAAACATAAAATAGAAAGGGGAGTGGTGGGACTCAAACCATGACTGCCTCCTCTTTGTGCTAAGGTTCTACCACTATGCTATTGCTATTTGGCTTAATTTTGCATAAACATTCCTTATTATGCTCTTCAATGTCAAGATTGCTAACTGCAGCTAAGCGATGGGCACACCTGCACAAATACGCGCAAATACGGGCTGCTATATCGGGAATTAAAAAAAAAAATAAAGTTTTACTTTTCATAACTGTACTGGGGGTTTACAGTGTGAGGGAGTGTGGTGTTGGGTACGTAGACATTTGAGCGGACTCGCTCATGTGTGTTGACATTTCACAATTCAGACACTTGCTGGGGCGTGGACCTTTGGACTGCTCGGCAGTCAGACACGCCCCCTGCCTTCCTGCATGGTCCGTATTGGACTTGGAGTGGAGTCAGCGTGCCCTCATGAATATGCATGGCACGCTGACGTCATACCGTTCAACTGCAGTTTCCGAGTAAGACTTATTTAGTCTTACTTGGAGGATTCGTGAATCCGGGGATTTGAGTATATGATCTAAAAATAGTTCTATGTCACTGCAGGTCAACAGTATGTCATCAACAAAAAGCTGAATTTTTGATGAAAAATCTTCACTTATTTTGAAGCCTTTAATATTTATGTTAGGACTTACATAGTTAATGAGCAGTTCTATAGTCAGAGCAAATAATCAAGGGGAAAGAGGGCATCCTTGTTTTGTACCTTTTGCTATATTTAAGGGTCTAGATAGAAAGGAACCTATCTTGACAAAATATACTGAATTCCTATAAAAGTTTTTTAGTTAGTGATGTAAAACTAGAAGAAAAGTTATATTCATTTAATATAGAAGTTTGGCAACTCTTAAGGAATAGCCCGGAATTGATTTACAGCATTAATGCACCTCTAGCCAGTAATGCATACTTCAGGCAGTTACTGCATTCTTTGAGACTCTGTATAAGTTTATTTTAGTAGTCTCAAATGCACTGCCAATGTGAATTCACCATCTTGTTCTCAAAGTCCTACTGAATGAGTACATAGCTCACAAGTTAAACTTTGCAGTTACTGGTGCCCTAGGAAATCACTGACATTGTGGTTTCGAAGAGTATGCTGGCAGTGATTCCTGGGGATTTTACCTTTTTCCTTGTATGTTTGATGGAGTTGATATATATAAGTGGGTGGGTGTGGAGATTTCCCTCTGCATGGGGGGGGGTGCAGCTTGTCCTTATGCAAAAAAAATGCTTATTTTAAATTTTTGTATTAGGTTGAGCCTTTGGGTAGTTTAACTTAATAAGCTGGATCTACATTAAGTTGTGCTACAGGGACTCACAGGCAATGCAGCTAAGATGAGCATGACATTGCCAACCTGAGCCTTGTGGCCTTTCTCAAGTTAAAAAAAAATAAAATATGATTCTTCTCTTTCCTGCTTTGGCAGACATGTACAGGTTTTCCTCTTCCATAGTAATGAACTACACAGAGCACAGTATTGATTAAATATAACAATCTTCCTGGTATTTTTTCCACTAGAAAATGATTATGCATCCACTTAAGATCATAATTGTTTAAATGTTAGCACCTCAACTTTCTTGAACTAAGACTAAAAATGGCAGATCCTGCAGATATTGGTCACTATCATCTATTTTGATGTTCAAAGATTTGAATAATACATTACTGAATACGTAAAACATACTCTAATAATATGAAGGCTAAGGGAAGAAAAATCAAGGAATACCTCTTCTGCAAAAAAATGTTCTCCTGTCTGCACCACAGCATTAAGAAGGTAAATGTTAATGTTAGTTTTGTAAATCACTATAAGGTTTTGTTGACAAGTGCAGATAACAAAAGGGCAATCAGTCTTAGACTGGCAGAGTACAAGCAATGGCAGACGTGAAGTCATTCAGCTTTTAATGTGGAGACAAGGAGACCTTTTACTGGCCTTACAAGTAGCAACTCTCTAGACAAAGCAGGTGATTAATTTTAGTACTAAGCAATTAAATATACAGCCTCATTACAATGTGACTATATGCACTGATAGAGTAAGTAATAACACATTTTATCATTGCATGGGAAAATTCAGTGCAAATATAATGCCAATAAATAAAGTTCCATTTTCTTTCTCTGCTGAAATATACGAATGAACATTTTTTGTTTATGTTATATTAATAGATTGCTAAAGTGCTGAATGTGCAATAGTTCTTTTCTGCTTTGTTCAGAGTTTCATTGTTATGTTAAGGTCCTTTAAAGAAATATGTACTCCTAATGTAATCAGAATGTTGTATACAAATATAATCAGGAAGTTCTATTCCTTTTCAAATTGCTGTATATTAATAGTTCTTTTGATTTTGATAAACATTCCCTGGAATTTAGTTTATATATGCTTAAGTTGCACATCACTATATATAACTATGCCTCATTCTAACTGATGAAAGGTAAACTGATCTAACTGTATATCTGTCTGTGTATCTGTTTTACGTTCTGTTAAACTATAAATCTGCCTGTCATACATCTGTCTCATTTTCCTTCATCATAATAAAGGTACTACTACAGCAGTTAACTTGGGTTCCTTTTATATGCTTGAGTACCATAACTGTGATCTTAATAACTACAAGAATTTAAGTACAATATTGGACAAAATTATACAAACTCTGAAATCACTGTATCTGTTTGTATTTTCTGTTCTCCAAGGTATAGTCATCTCAGAGTTACTACATATAAACAGCAGTGGTGTGAGAAATGCAGTCCACCCAATGGGTATGCAGAGGGTCTTGCCCTCTAAAAAAAACACTTTAACTGTACAAGAGCAGTTTTTTTGAAGTTCACTGCTACTAGTAATAAATTGCACTGAATTTTGTATAGTTTCAGGACTTGGATTATCGAGTCTCAAATTTCCACAAGGAAGCCCTTTTTTTCATGTATTAACCTTCACCCAACTTACAACTGCCAGGGTCTATGGCATTTCATCAAATCTGAAATTAACAAACACCTCTTCATCAAAAACTTTTTTAGCTAAGCTACCAATTGTTAAGCGGACTTTTCAGTGAACGTTTTCTATGGCAAGGCACCCTAGCTACCGAGAAGAAAATAATAAAACTTAACACCTACCTAGGTGGAGAGCTATGCCACCCACACCCCCGATGCCACCACCCCCAACTAAATATACCAACTCTGAGGTCATGCTACAGTGGGGACAAGGGCAAACTCCAGATGGTGGCCAACCATTGCCTTGCCCTGGGAAAAGTTTTACTGAAAACTCTGTTTGATGATCAGGAGCTTCACTAAAAGGATGTTCGATGAAGAGCTATTTTCAGGTTTGATGAAATGTCATAGACCCCAACTGCCATACTGTGAAATACCAACCTGAGAAGTGTCTAGCACTATCTACTACAAATCTACTACAACCCCACTTAAATAAAAGGCTCTTAAGATCTTGTCACAAAAATCTAGTGCAAGTTATTTAATCTAGTAACAGTTTTGGTGATTTGCTATACTCTAATCTGATTTCCAGGACTTGGAATTCTATCTCACAACATATCCTAGCTGCAAAGAACACCTTACAATCTAAAAATCTTCTCAAGGCTCACTTAGCAGATGTCTAGCTCTTCTCATGCTCATCTCTTGGCTGAACATCATGGCTCCTTCACTTTTACCTGCTCTCACACCTATAACACAATTACCTCCTTGATAGATTTCTCCATATACTTTAGTACCCACAGTGTCCTATGCTATCATATCACACCTATCTAATAATTCCCATCTGTATATCTGTATATCTCCTAACAACTCTCTTCCCCTGTAACCCCTTACCTTAAACACCACTTCCTCTTACCCATACACTTCTTGTATCATACCTACTCTTACCTGTCACTTGTCCATCTCTAACATAGATGACGAACAGGCAGGGTAGTTCATTTAACTGCTTTATTACACAGAAACACATCAGGATGGATAGCAGCATCATAAAATATAAACAAACTGAGTAACAGACAGACCTTATAGACATATATGCTTACATCTCAACAGCTTACTACAAAATGGCAGCCAGGCTCACACAAGCTCAGTATTTATTCACTTGTGCTCGCCCTCAGATAGCCTCTTAAAGATACATACACACACATTGATCTAGACTACCTATCTACTTTTCTTTATGTTCTACAGTACTATCTCCTAACACATCCCCCTTAGCACCTCCTGTCCTGCCTTACACAACACCTTTCTGTCTTTTTCCCCTTCTAACTATTCCTTCTTATGCAAATGTCATGCCTCACACAACACCTTTCCCTTTTTCCCCTTCTAATCATTCCTTCTTATGCAAATACACTGTTCTGCGTAAATCAGCACATCTGCAATACCTTAAACAGTGATTGTATATAAATTTCAAAGGCCATCTCTACCTAGATCATCAAAGCTGAAATACAAAACTATCATAAAGTTTAAAATATCCTTTTTATGTATAAAATTGGTTGCAACTATGAATTTTAACTACCTCTGTGTATATTATGTGTCTTCTTGGAACTTCATCTACTTTTCTTGTAAATATTGTATGAGTGTTAATTTGTTTTGGAGCTTTTCTCCCCAGGCCTCCACTGAAAATGGACTTTCCATCTAGTTGGAACCTCCCACTAAGCAGATGTCAAATAAATAAATAATTTAACCAGTGAAAGTTATCTTCACATCTGTCTCTAAAGCTATCAGAGAAAAAAAAAAGAGATCCAAACCTCAACAGATAAGTACATGGATGCTCAATGTAGAGGCATGCATTTGTTGTGTGTGTGTGTGTGTGTGTGTGTGTGTGTGTGTGTGTGTGTGTGTGTGTGTGTGTGTGTGTGTGTGTGTGTGCGTGTGTATATATGGCTGTGTGTCTGAAAATTCTTCAGCTTTTTTAAAATAATAGTTTGACTTCTGCATAGCAAACCATATGCAACCCACCATCACGTAATGCAAAATTAAAATATCACCAAAGAGGGTACAGGTTTGACCCTCTTTTGACACAGTTAATTTGGCCAAGGAAAATTGTGAGATGTTATCTATAACACAATTATCTAGTAACTGATGCCAAAATAAAAACATTATACATTTGTAGGTTTATAGGTATATACTAAGCTAATGACCAGTTAGACCTTTATAAGCCTAGCCAAGCATCACAAATTTATCCCGCAAGTTTATGTGCCTTAGCGCTTATTTGAAGGGTTATATGTAAGTAAGCTAGGACAAGATTTACAGGTTGCTTCTGTCCAATAGTTACAAAGGTGCTAGACTCAGGGAGTATTTCCAATTTCTGATCCACTGGTGCAAGTTTCTCTTGAATAAGGTTATGGAAGAGCTCCACTTTACAAGAATGGGAAGCCTGTTATAGAGAATTAGATTTAGAATAGAGAAGACACATACTTGTCCCTCCAACATGTCCTTTTTTACATTACAAGCAAAGGTTAAAATCCTAGATCAAGTAATTCTGATGCTATTTATTTTGTGGATATACAAAAGGTACATCAGAGTGGGATCCAAGGGTGCCTTGTATGCCACTTGTAGATTGCCTCTCAACAGTTTGTAGGAAACAGAGTATAAAGATGGGGCATTGAAGCAATCTGCATAGGACATCTTGTTTACATCCTGTATTCTTTTTGTGAGGAAGCTCTATGGACATTCCACTTGCTGCATATGCCTGGTCAGGCACCTTCCAAAGAGGGCATTGTGCTCACTGATGAGTCTGAGGGCTGAATGAAGAGGAATGATGACCTCCTTAGACCTAGATGCTATGGTCTTGCTTATAAGTTGAGCAGCATAGACTGATTTCCTTGCTAATTTAGATACAGGTTGGTCAAAAGCCAGGTAACTATCCATATTTTCCCAAATCCCTGTCTACTGGAACCACTCCTATAAGTGCCTTTTCAATGAAATAATTTCCTAGAGTGGCTGTCTTCTCAAATGGTGCAATTATGCATTTCTTGTCATTGAGTTTTAAGCCATAACTTTGTCTTTTGTCTGTGTAAATCCTTTCTGCAGGATATTAGTGTCTTCAGGGGATTCTATGGCTGCTCCCAGTTTGCAGTCATGTACAAACTTGGCAGCCAGGAGCCTTTGGCATTAACTTTGACTTCTGAGAAATAAAATCCAAAAAGGGACAGCACGAAGCTCTGTGGAACTCCATTAGTTATAGGCCTCTTTGTGGTGGTGGTCTCCGTTATCCTAACTTCCTGAGTTCTATCTGAGAGCCAGTAGGCTATCCAGCATGTAACATGGAGGTTAATGCTTAATTCCACAAGTTTTTTTTTAAATGCTTGAGTGGGGTATTGCATCAAGTGTCATACATAGCAAGGTCAAGAAAGGCAGTTTGATCCATTTTGACCTGATCCATTTCCCTGGTGACCTTTTCAAAGAAGTCTGTCAGGTTGAGTTGTCATGATTTGCCTTTGACGAAGACAATCTGGATCTGAAGGTTTCCTATGTCATTACTTATCATATCCATTATACTTGTTTCTAATGCTTTGCATAAGGGACCAATCAGACTTATGGGGCTGTAGCTCCCAAAGTCCATTGGTGGACCACCCTTGTGCACCTTGTGCAGAGGGATGATTGTTGTAGTCCTCATTTCAAGGAGGCTATAGATAAATAGTGACTTTAGGGATCCAAATAGGTCATGCTTCAGGCTATTTGGAAGGTACCAGGGATATTATCGTGGCTCATTGATACTGAGTTCTTAGCATTAGAGATCACAAATAGGACCTGCTCCCTTATGATAGCTGTTGGGGTTATTTTTGATGGTATTACTTGGGGTTCAGGTGGAGGAGATAAGAATTAGAGCTGAATTTGTTGGTTAGCAGATTTGCTATATCTTCCTGCTCCATATAAGTAACTCAATTAACAATCAGTTTTGCATACTGCTGTGTACCACCTTTGAGGTTTTGGAGATAACTAAAAAAGCCTTGTGGTCATTCTTGGTCTACGAGGCTATATTTGGTAGATTTCATTTGCCCTCTTAGTTGTTTGCTTAGCCTGATGAGAAAGTTTTTTTATCCTGATGATGGCTGCACTTCCTGATTTTAGCTATGACTTTTCTCATTTTGTTGTATAATCCATTCATGTTTGAATTCCACCACTGTGTTTTATTTTTATTTATTTATTTTTTTAGTTAGTTCTGGGCTGATTTCTGGTAGGCACATCTGTCTCTATGCATCTGTTTACTTCATTGTATGGTGTTTTGGTGTATAATTTTTGTCAGGTATTCACTTAATATTAGGTAATTTGTCACAGATTAGTCTTCAACTGTTAAAGGGTTTGCTGGGGTCACTGAGTTTTATTTGAAAGGAGACAGCTGTATGCTGTGACCTTATCAGAGAGAGGGCAAGACACTTTGGGGATCCATCATTCTCCTATATTTGTGTGTACCCGATCCAGTACATTTGCACTGCTAAAGGGAGTAGAGACTAATTGGTCCAGGGTGTTTTTGTTTTTTCAATGTCCAGAAATCACTGGGTCTGCAAGTTTGGGATCATGTAGGATTCCCAGTTTATAGAGAGGTAGTAAATGACCCCCATCAACATAGTAATGGGTAGAATAGTGTTTCTACAGTAAGTCTAAGTATGAGCTATATGTTTTGTGGGTCATACATGGTGATCTATAGCTTGCAAGGATATCATATGGTATTCTACCTATGGCAGTTTCGACCTGGAGTAGCTCAAGAATCTTGTCCTGTTTGACCAGCCTTGATATATCTTTGTGTTTGATGTAGATCAAAACACCTCCTTCTTTAGTCCCTGCATGTGCAGTAGTAGCTGGTCTAAATGTGTGGAAGACATTGATCCCTGCACTGCTGGGGAGCTCTCCATGGCTTTAAACTATGTCTTACTAGCTGCATGAATGTCTGCATTCTCCAAGGTGATGAGAGCTTGGAGGGAATAGACTTTCAAGTTTAGGCTACTAACATTGACCAGCAACAGCTTAAGATTCCCTTGGGTGATGAAGTCTTTGAAGAAAATGCAGTGTACTGTTAAACATTAATGTTTTGTGTCACAGCCTCATTTGTTTTAAAAAAAGTTTTCCCTTGGAGTTGGCTCAGCGTGGTTTGGTGCTTGTATCTGTTTATAAGTTGGAATGTCTGTCATTTTGGCATTGCCTAAAAAAAAAAAAAAAAGCACTATGGGGGAGAACAATGTTTTAGCCAATATTTGAAGGCCTAGATGGGGAAGGTAACGGCCATCCTTGACAAAGCAATGTGGTCTACTGACCATAATCAATCATCATAACAAATATTGTACCTCCTTTGAATGACACCAAAAGCTGAGACAATTATTAAAGAATATCACCTTCGATTCATATAGTGTTATTATCCTTGATGAAGGAAGAATGCTGGTCAATGCTGGGCTTATACCAACCTGGGACACTTAGTCTTGGAGCTCCATAATGTTTCTCTTTATATAGTCCAGGGAGGTACATCTCTGGATATTTACACCCACATGAACTTCAACTGAGTCATACTGGTACTTGTAGTTCAATGACCGGAGTGCATGAGTGACTTGGCAGATCCTGGCCCATGATAGGCACGTGACTGTGATTTTCTCCTTATTCAGCCTGGCGATTGGGACACATCTGTCCCTCAATAAGGTCTACTAAGAATAGAGAACTGGGTAGGGTGTTGGGTCACCTCATGGGATTTGTAGATGTAGCTCCATGATGTGTGGCTGTATGTGTGGTGCTGAGTGTTGTTTTGATTGAGTGATTATGGGTTTACTGAGGATAACTAATGCAGGTCAAGTGTGAGGTCTTTGGTGTTTAGGAAGATTCTTTTTCATTCCTCACCACATGTTGTATATGTGTCAGGTGCACTCTATGTGTGGTGGGTGTAGTGCGTGTGATACTGACAACCTAATTGTTATTCTGAGTGCTTGAATATGAAAGCATTGCCTCCAATGACATTTAATTGCACCTGTCACATACTGTATTGGTTTCCTCTAAGGATTAGTTGGTTGTCAGTGAAAATGAAACAATTGCTTCATTGTCTCAGGATGCCCTTATTCAGCAATCTGGCAATGGAGAAACTTGGAACGTGCATGTCCATGATGTCAGTGCCTTCTAGGTAAAATACAAGGGTATATTTTACAAATAGTGTATTTCCTAAATAAAAAAAAATAAGTGGATTTTATATACTGTTTGCAATTTGCAAAATTTCCTAATTAGAAAATTAGAAAAGCACTGGCCTACAACACTTGGGCAGTTACCTTAATGGTACTATATTGCTAGACTGACATAACCAGAAGTTAAAATGTAATCTGGAGTGTAACCAACCGCTACTTCTACAATAAGTATGAAAACTAATACCAGATAAATTACATCTCATTTCATCAATCATCTGCACCTGAGCTAATTCAGTAATCTGGATCACAATAAAGACACAGTTTATTTATCTTTATTATGTTAAGTACTTGCAATATTAAGACAAACAATTAATATAACTACCTTTTTAAAATCTAGCTGTATTTCTAGCTAATATTTTTTTTTTGAAACATATTCAGATAAATGTTTTTTATGACAGTTTTTATAATACCAGACTAGATATCTAAGATGTAGTCCAAATAATTTAAGTTGGCCATGGTGCACAAATGATTTATTATATCATGTACCATGCTATGAATTATGCTGTCAGTTCTTCATTAAATAAACTGTTCAAAAGAGATAGTGGCCAATGAGTTTAATACTGAATAACACTTATACTAGTCAAACAATCAGACTGTATTTGTCCAAGGTAAGATCTTTATCATATGTTTGTTATATCTAACAAGATTCTTTCCATTAAAAATGACTCCCATATACCATATTTTATGCCTTTACTGAATGACTGTTTAAGCTGCTGTAAATGTGTGCCTCAGTTGACGTCCAGTGTCTGGTTGAGCAACCCCTTTTCCTGGGCTGTGCATCTTGGTGCTCCCCCGATGCTCATAACTGAGTGCCCCAGGGCTTCAAAGCATTTACTCTGAAATAAAATTAAAGTGTACAAAGCAGAATGGTCATTTCAGTGTTTCAACTCGGAATAATGGAATAGGACTCAGATTATATTTTGTTGGTTTTAAAAACGTAGTAGTTGGTGTACAAGATTAAGTCAATGAACTGCTTCCTATAGTCTGGTATTTGATTCTCTTTGCCTTCATTTGCCTACTGTAAGAGGAATGTAAGGGTGTGTGTGTTTGCATGTGTATGTGTATGTGTAAGATGGAGGCAAGGGTGTGTTTGTGTAAGCTGGAGGTAGGTGTGTGTGTATGTGTGTGTGTGTGTGTGTGTGTGTGTGTGTGTGTGTGTGTGTGTGTGTGTGTGTATGAGTGTGTAAGAGGGAGATGGAGGGGTCTTACCTCTCAATTGTCCAGATTTTTGACTCATATTTTTGGTGTCTCATAAAATTGTGTTTTTCTGGCAAATCCTTGGCAAATCATTGAGGACTGAAGTCAGAAAATAATGGCATTTGAGCTTTAGACGTCATATCCTTCAGAAAATTCATACTAATGCAAAACAAGTTGTTCTATCAACTTTCTAAGTTTGTAAAAGCAATATTTAAAACATGTCTTTATTTTTGGGGCTTTGACCCTCCCCTCCATTATTTGTGGCTTTGTCCAGATTTCTTGCTGTAAGATCTTGAGAGGTATGGGGGTGTAATAGGGATGTAAGGGGTGTATGTCTGTCATACCTCTCAGCTGTACAGATTTTCATAGAATGTCCAGATTTTTGCCTTATATTCAAGGAATTTAGTTTCAGGTGAATTTTCAAGGAATTGTGAGCTTCATGGGAAGAAAAGTTCATAAGTATGTTTACAATGTGCAACTATATTGTTTAGCAAATTGTATCACTATTGTGGTAGATTTTTAATGCAGTGTTAGTAGTACAACAGGTAGTATACTCACGCTTAGATGTAGAAGGCTGTGGGTTCTACTGACACAATGTAGAAGGATTGTTGATACTGTGTTGTATTTTAAGAGAGTGGGGTGTTGCAATCCAGAGTATGTCCTCTTTTGGATGAGATGCCTATTAACTATGAACCTGTTGTTGGTGTATCATCTACTCCTTAGTGTAATATTACAAACTTACCTTTGTTTAAATGTAACACAGGCAATTTATTCTTCAAGGGCAGTAGGCACTGAATTTGTAGATGAAACTGAAATATAAAGCTGTTTCCTAACAGCAACCTTTTCATTAGTTACAGATCTCTTTAATGTGGAATTATTCAGATGATTTTTACTTCTGCAGAGATTGTGCATATTGACTGATATTGGTGGACTGTAATGACAGAAGTCTGAGTGACCTTTTATGGTTGAAATTTTTCTGAATTGGGTGGTTTTGTCATTATTGGTTCACATGTTTTGTTTCATTGCTCATTGGAAAAATGTTCAAAACTATACATTAGGAACAAGGGATTCTAATTTAATTATTATATATTATAATTTAATACAATCAGGAAGGTGAGTCAAATAACTTTTACATGGTCCTAAAAATGTGTGCAAGGGGCCTATGATTTGAAAACAGCCCAAAGGTAAGCTTAATCTACCACTAGCCAGATGCATTTTCTTTGTGTGGGTTTCAGTGCTGTTTCAGTGAATGTGAGTTTCAAAGGTAGAGAAGTTTTAGTGCTAAGTCTGTTTTCATTGTGACACTGTACCACTTTGTTTAGCAAATGTTTATCAGTGTTTGTGCTATAAAATTTGAAATAAAAGTAAAAAACAGTATGCACACTCAGAGGTTTAAACAGTGTCTATGGCAACTGGGGAGAAATAGCCAAGTAATGGAAAACTGGAATTGCTGTGCACCCCCCAGAAAAAAATCCTGCCATCACCCAAGTACATATTAGCTTTCATTCTCTCAAGCACTAGCATCTTGAGCAGGCATGCCTCATGCTTCATCTCAATCATGCAAGCAGTCCCCAATAACTCTTGCTGCTTGCATTAGGCAATCAGAATACCAGCTTTACTATGTATGGGCTCAGTACTTAGAAACAACATTTCTTTTTAATTGATAATTATTGATAAGATCTTAATAGGTCTATACTAAAATATCAAAGCTTGAATTCCATGAGCCTCTATTCTGTGAGATGAAAACAGTGAATGTTTGTTTAACTGAACATCTAAACAGTGTAAGAAACTTCTCTGTGTGGAAGATTTTCAGTCCCTATATTTCTAGTTAATCTCTGTATATTAATCAGATCAGACAATAGTAGTAGAAGTAGTGAACTTAAACTCATCTTAAGTCAAAACAAAACAAAAAATAATAATATAAAATATATAATTGTACAGCATTACTAAGTATTTGAAAATAATCCAAACAAGGCAGGCAGTCTGTTTCCAGTCAAAAATCCTTTATTATGTACACAGACAAGTGATCCAAGTAAATAAAAATAGAGTAAAAATTTCCTCACAAGCTTTCTAAATATATATATATATATATATATATATATATATTTTTTTTTTTTTTCAGGCATGGGAGTGGTTTATTGTTCTGTTGCTAAATTCACATCCCTTCCTGCATCAGTGTGACATTCGAGCTGGTCCTGCCCTACTTAGCAGCTGTCATAATAATATATAACCCTTATGTACTTTAAATAAAATTTATAATGATGTGGTACCTCTTATTTAACTAGATTATTAAGTAGATTATTAAGTCTGTGATTTTATCCAAGGCAATATACTACTTGGCTGGAAATATATCAACCTTAGTTCATTTGGCAATCAAAATATATATATAAATATATACATATATATATATATATACATATACATGTTGCATGTAAAAATCAGTTTCTATTTTCATAACCTATTGTTAACAAAGATCACTTTCGTCCTTCTAGACTTCTTCAGGTCTGTGTACAAGAACCCTAAAAACAATCTATAAAAATATATATAATTGTATAATTAGTATTGTTATTACACATAATTTTGAATAAAGTGAAAAAAATAACCAGAAAAAAATAAAAATAAGCAAAAATGTATGTATGATGATGGAATCAAAATATACCCTTAAATTTCAACTGATTTAAAATGGTATTTAAAACCAAATTGTAGAATAAAATAAAATAAAATACAGTTAGTCATGTAAACAATGTGGCAATTATTTTAAGTTCCAGTGCACTTTTAATTGGACAGTAGTAGTTTAGTCCAGGCTTCCTAAAAGAGTTCAGCTTAAATTGCCACATGAGTTCATGTTTCTCCAGAATATTCGGGATGTCTCCTTCAAGATCACCCATGTCTATGCGATCCAGGATCTGGAACTTAAAACCTCTGTGTTTTTTATGAAGAGAAAGGTGTTTGGCTAGTGCATTATTTTTACATCCAGAGCGGATTTCTGACAGATGACATGAAATCCTATGCTTGAGTTTATTTACAGTCTTGACCACATAGAATGTATCACATACATTGCACTGTGCCCTGTAAATTACTTTTGTAGTGTTACAGTCACCCCTGAACATCTCCTTCAGAGAAAATAAAAACAGCCAATAACATAGTACATAGGCTTTACCTGTACTTTAGCTAATGTTATTTGCTCTTTTCATTTTCACTGAAAGAGACACTCACTCAAACAAACAATAATTGTTTTCATCTGGCAGAATAGAGGCTTATGGAATTCAATCTTTGATGTTTTAACCTAGACCTGATCTTAACAGCTGTCTGTCATGGAGAATTATATTTTGGCAATTTTAATTATTAATTTAGAATGCATAATTTCACCCCATCATAGTGAAATAAAGGCAAAATAAAGACATCTGTTTCTAACATCAGACCAGTGACATTTGTTTATTTAATGACACATACATTTCCATCATATATGACTGCTACAGATGTGTGTAATAGTAAAATATCATAATTGTTTATGTACTGCCAAACTAAGTTTGTTTAAAATATGCAGTACTGTGACATGCCATTTATCTAATTATCTTTTTTTGTCTCCCCCTTACACTTTCTCTCTATTTTTGGTGGGGGTTTATAATTTATTAAAAATCTGTTTTTGCATAACGTGCTGATTCAAATTAATCATCAATAACATGAATAGGTACACCAGTTAATGTGGCACAGCCCACCTTACCTACACAGATAGTAGAATAGACATCCAGCACTTCAGGGTCAGAACTTGCCAGTGCTTCCTCCACAACCCCTGCCCTACCTGTTCCAAGTGCATCAGTTATCGCTATCCCAGCTGATGGTACAGTGGTACTTTCTGTGAGCAGAAGTAGTGGAGGTGGTGCTTTTGTCACCTTGCAGAGGTGATATGGCTGGTGAAGGATATAAGGTAGAGAGGCCTTGATGCATGTTTCAATAGGGTTCAAAAGGTATTGTGTCACTTTGCAAAGACAAAAAAGTCTTGTGTCACTTTGCAAAGATTATGCCATGTCTGGCACTAATTCAGGGATCTGCTGCAGGAATGATGAGAGTTCTAAGGTTGAGGGCTAGATTGTCACTGTTCTCTAGATGGATGTGGATGCACCTCTGATGTCCCCTACCTACCCCAGCCATGGTGTCTCACAACCTTTTGTGTCCATCACCAACCCTGTCTGCCTTGTATGTGCTTCATGCCTGTGCATGATTACTAACCTACCCTACCTACAACTAACAAAATGAGACAAAATGACCAGTGGTATAAAAAACAAATAAATGAAGCAAAACCACTGCAGAAACTAGCAGAGCACCATGTAATAAACAATGGAATTAGGTGTTTTATACTTTTATTCAAGCACTTTTGTTAACTCAGACTTCTTCAGAAACATTAAACCATTCAAAAAAACCACCAAATATGTATGTTCAATTATGCAATAGAATGACAGAACCAACTATCAGTCATAAAACCAATTAAAAACTTTAAAGTATGATAGACAGATAATTAAAACATAAATAAATACATTTTCAATTATTAATTTTCAATCTTTTTTCTTTTAAGAAACATTTAATATTAATAATATCATTAAGTCCTGGAAACTTGTCTGCCTTTTACCTTATCTGCTATTCTGCTTCCCTAATCTCTAACCTGCTCCTACAACTATCTCCCCTTAGATCAAAAGGAACCTGTTCCTGGTAGGTATAGGAACAGGTTAGAGATTAGGGAAGTGGAATGGCAGATTAGGTGCAGTGGCTTGTTTCATTTAACCTAACCCACCTACCAGACCCTCTCATTCCAAAGAACCTTTCCCAACATTCATCACTTTCAAATAAAAAAATGGGTGCCTGTCCCACAAAAAAAAAAAAAAAAGCTTCACACATAGCTCTCCACCTTTGTGTCATCTTGACACAACTAATTTGGACCAACTGGCCATACAACATTATTCTGTTGTTGTCACCCATTATTGGTGTGCTGACTGTCCTATCCACTCCTTTTTCACATGTTAAATCTGGTAAAAAAATAGATTCACACATAATGCACATGGCCTGAAATGTTCAATGGAAATCCTTTACTTTATGTCCTCTGCATTTGCACAGGACTTAGCATAGCATGGCAACTCTTAGTGAAAGTGTATGCTGTTTAATGTCTTATAGCAAAAGCTGAAGACTTCAATTAACTCTGTAGTGATCCAGTTACTGTCACACAAATCTGCTTAAATCCACTGTGATTTGGCAATATAGAGTCAAGCCATAGTAAAGGTGGTACTGCACTATAATTATTTACACAATGCTTGGACTGATGGATATATTATATTAGAAGGTCCTATGTGGCATGTTGAGATAATTACCCAATGTGTGGCCTAATATTCAAGCATAGTGACAAGGGGGCGTGGCCAAGATGAGCACTGAGTAACAGCACTTTCTCTCTGCTCTGTCCTTACAGAATATTTATGACATTACTTTTTGAGTATATCTATCCTAATTTTGTTTTATATATATATATATATATATATATATATATATATATATATATATATTTGGATTCTATAAATCATTCTTTAGGATAGTATAGAAAAATTCTGGCAATTTTTTTATTTTTTTCTGTCAAAAAGTAATAGAGAAAATATCTGAACTTCAGACTACAGGATGAATTCCTGTATTTATATATGTATGTATATATGTATTCCTGTATTCCAAATCTACACTTCAAGAAACAACTATTAAGAAAGAACTTTGGTCACTATTATCTAACATTCAAGAACTGACAACAAAGATTGATAGAATGGATATGAAACTGGATAATTTGAAAGAAAAATGTTCCCAGCAAATGGAAATATTGCATGAAGACCTTAAACAGGAAAAGAGACAGATTACTGGTATAGAGACTTCACTAAATGCTATGGACACTAGAACTCAGGACGGTGAGCACAATATAGACTTTCTTTTCAAACAAAATACTCTTTTACAAACAAAAAATGATGATCTAGAGAATAGATCAAGAAAAAATAATATCGGACTTTTTGGTTTGTCTGATAATGTTGAAGAATGTAATATGGAAACATTCTTAACATCTTGGCTCCCTGATGTATTACAGCTTCCTGAAGCTCTGTCATATGGGATAGAAAGAGCACACAGGTCCTTGGCTACTGCAAAAAAAGGTAAATCTAATTCTACTAAATCTGTTATAGTGAAGTTTTTATCTTCTCATGACAAGGGGATAGTGTTAAAGACTGCTTGGGATAAATCTCCTATCAAATATAAAGAAAATGTAATACACTTTGATAATGATTACTCATCTTCTGTAATTGCCAAACAAAAGCTTTTTTTTTTTGCCAGTGCTAAAAGAACTAAAAAAAGCCCAAATAATGACACACCTATTATTTCCTGCCAGATTAAAAATATTTCTTCAAGATAGTCCATAAATATTTGATGTCATAGACTCTGCCATTACGTTTATCAAAACAAGAAAACTGCTTGATAAAATAGAGGATATGGAGTGGGCAAATGTCAGCTTTAAAAGAAATGCTGATCATTTCTGGAAGACCTCTGAACATAAAAAAGAAACTCAAACATAATTGACTTATTAAGCTATTTTACTATGTCTTTTTCTTACCCAAGTCTTAAAAACTAACCCATAGTTAGGGAAGTGGAAATGGTGCAACAGGTGAGTCTTTGTTATTTAAAAGTTTTTTTATGGTACATAGTTGTTTTAATGGTACTTTATAGTTTATTATTAACTTTGGTTTATTCTAGTTCAATTTCTATAACAAATAAAAGCAATTTATTTATTCATTTATTTATTATCTATATATATTGGTTGCTGTCTGTTATAATAAATGCTCCGTATGTTTGTGACTGAAATTTATGGTACTTTGGGGAACTATAGTAGATACGGAGATGTATAGATGAGAAAATGAGAGTCTATGTTACAATAGAATCTATTTCATTTGTTTTTAGCTGTTTGCTGTTTTATTTCCCTGCCTCTCTGTGAAGAGAGACTCTTCACTGATATTGTTGCCATATTGATGCTTTAAGAATTATGCTTCCCATCTCCTGTTTTGCTGTTGGAATATGGTGTTGTTTCTGGTAATAGACATGTGAAAAGTTTATCTTTTCTCCCTTTCAGTGACCTGATATGTCTTGAAGTAATTCATTTGATATTTATTTTAGAAATGTAAATATTTATGGAGATGTTTTAATTTATTTATTTTGTTTTACTTTCTATTTTCCTCTTTGCTGTTGGTTGTAAAGGAATGGAGGATTTTGTATAGAATGATATGTTTGTGGTGGTCTAGTGGTTTACTGGGTTTGGGAGATGGAGTTTGTTGGTCCTTTAACATTTTATATTACTTTTCTTCCTCCCTTATATCTCTCTTATTGTTCGTTTTATGTTTCCTGGTTTTCCCATGAGCTAATCAACAGTTTTCACAGTGAAAAGCTGTAAATGTTTTCACTGAACAAGCTCGAGCATCTGATCTGTTAAACAGCCTTGGTTTGTCCTCGCATTGCAGCTGCTACAACAGAGAGCAAGAAACAAGTGTTGTTTCCATGGAAACATTTACAGTCTGAACCTTGTGCTGAGAAGCTTTGTAAAAGCTGAATAATAGCTAGAATACACAGTTTTTAATGCCATCTACAGCTTGGTTGAAAAACTGCATCTAAATAACATATTTGATATGTCTGCTATATTTAAACATTTATGAATGTCTATAATTAAAGCACTTTTCACACACTTAAGCCCTTACATTTTGTATACTTGTCTTCATAATTCTGTTGTGGTTGTGTAAGTTTTATATTGATTGGTATGACAAGTGTATATTATACATAGCAGTGTTGTTAAATGAAGGGTTTGGTGTGAATTGGTGTGTCTGTAGTGGTATAGTGCTTTGCTGTGTTTGAGAGATGGAGTTTCTTGACTTTGCACTGTTTCATGTTGGCTTTTTTCCCCTCAGTTGCCTTTTTATTTTATCTGCTTTGTGTTTCTTGGTCCTGCCACGAGATAGTCTGTGCTTACAAAAATTAAAAAAAAGGAAGAAGAAAATAGCTGCAAAAGTTTTCCCTCATTGGTCTCGTGCATCTGAACTGCTGAATGACTCCGCTGCCTGTTTGTACTGCGACTGCCTCAACAGAAAGCAAAAAAAAAGTGTTGTTTCCATGAAGGTATTTGTGGTCTGAACTTTGTGCTGAGAACTCTCGCAGAGCTGGATAATAGCTTGATTAGACAGTCTCTGATGCCATCTACAGGTCAAATGAATGAACTGCAGCTAAGTAACCAGTATAATATAATTGTTATATTAAAAGCATTTATGAGAGTGTATAAACAGAGCATTTTTGATACATTTATACTCCTATGTTTCTACACTTTTATTTATAATTATATTTTATGTAATTTAAGCCTCTTTTGATTAGTACAATAAACATAGGGCATATATGCTAACACCATTAAAGTATTTATGAAAGAAGAAAAGAAAAAGAAATGCAATGAATATATACAACACTTTTTATGACAGCTAAGCAGAAGTTAATATTCTTTTACAAGACACAAAGATCAGAAATAAAAATAATTCAATTACAGGTAGAAAATAAATAAATAATGACGGAAACATAATATATTCTATATGCCTATAGTTTGCTACATACAATATAGTCTCAGATGCAGGCATTTACAATATAAACTAGTATTTTGATATATTCTGAAACATCTAGAAGTTCTTTCAGATTACTAAAGGTCTTAAAGATACATGGAGATTGGGAAATAATCTTGTTAGATATTGGCACAATACACAAAGAGACAGGGGATTAGTCTATTTATTGATTATTATAACAGTCCATTACATATAAATTAGTTATGATTTTTTCATTTTTATATAATTCATGTCTGGTATTTATGATATGTTGAATTTGTATGACAAAAGTTAAAATGAAACAGTTACATTTGATTTACTTTAATTTGTTTCTTGAATTGTTACATACAATTCTAATGGGTTTTTGTGAAATTATGCAACAACATATATATTTAGACCGGGAAGATATGAATGTTGTTGCTAGCCTGATGGTCAATTTGGGTGACAGATGCACTCAAATTAGGAGTTTTTAACGTCAAGGGTTTTTTTGAAAGAGTCTATGTTATTAATGAATGTTATCAGTTTCTGTTAATAGTTATTATGATGTTCACCAAATCTTACAAAATTGAATTTGATGTAAACACATTTCATTGGATAAATGTTTTCCATGTTTTATGTGTAAATTATAATTGTATTCCTAATAGTCAATTTCTATTCACTTATAAAAAATGGGGGAAAAGGACTGTTATTCAACAACAGATATTCAGAACATTAATGTTTCATGACATCATTAAAGTGTATATCATTAAACATCAATGGATTAAATAATCCTAACAAGAGAAGATCTTTGAAGAAATATCTTAAATTGCATAAATACTCAGTTATTATTTTTACAAGAAACTCATTTACTAACTGAAGATGTCACAAAATTGGAATCAAAATCTTACAAACTTTTGATTAGCTCAGAAATTACACAAAAAAGGGGGGTGGCCATACTATGGAAAAATACATTACCTATGCCTAAAATAACTGAGACCTACAAAGATAACAAGGGGATGTTATCTTCAGTTATTAGAGAATTTAATAAGAAAATTTTGACATTAATAAATATGTATTGGATTCCTGGCATTGGACCTACAACAGTGAAACAACATATAGAACATATAGTTCAGTTTTCTAAGGGTAGTATTATTCTTGCTGGAGATTTTAGCTATATTTCTGACATAAAAGACTTTAGTACCAGTGGTAAAAGGAAAATTCCAACTAGAGCTGAATTATTGAATGCATTCTCAGATTCATACATGATGAAAAATATTATTAACTTTTCTGACCCTAAGTCACTGTTCTATACATTCTACTCACATAGGCATAATTCATATTCAAGAATAGATAGGGTATTAATTTCCAATAACTTAATTGATTTCTTATCAAACTCAATAGTGATTTCTTGACCTCTTTCGGACCATAATTCCATAACATTTGATTTTATACTAAACTCCACATTAAAGTTCAAATTAAAAGGATACCAGCCTATATAATTAAACTCAAAGATTTTATAGAGTTCTTCACTACAGAAGTACATGTTATTGAACTTAATAGTACACAGGGAACTTCAGAAATATATATTTGGGATGCTCTAAAAGCCTACCTATATGGTAAAATTATTGATTGGTATAAAAAGAAAAGAATTTTATGAGATAAAGACCTTTAAGATATACAAACAAAGTTAGATACTTTAAAGCTTGATGCTTCAAAGAATCCAAATAAGAAAGACAGAATGAATGAAATAAATACCTTAAACAATAAATACATGGAAATTGTAAACCAAAAAGTTATGATAAAGCTTGAAAAAATATAAACTTATAACTTTTTCTATAAATCCTAGATCCGATCCATGAATATACTAGCAAAACTAAAAGATTAAATAAACCTCACCTTATTAAAGAAATATATTCTCCAACAAAAAAATGGTATCTGATTTACCAAATATATTGAGTTTAGAGAATATATTTTTTTAGTTAAACCAACCCAATGATAACATTAATAGTACAAAAGATATTCAATCTTTTATACATGATAATAGAAATAGCAGACTATATGAATCACAAATAAAATTAATAGATAAATATCTTTTAAAGAAGTAAACGATCAAATAACCAAACATAAGCAAAATAAAGCTCCTGGTAAGGATGGTATAATTTCTGAAATCTATAAGGTTTTGTCTGCTACAGCGTTAACTCTACTACATACAGTATCCAATATAGCTCAAAATAACAACATTATACCTCCCTCTTGGAAATACACATTTATTTCCCCCATAATAAAGTCTGATAAAGATCCTGTAAAATGTGCTTCATATAGGCCTATTTTGTTATTAAATACAGACTATAAAATGTCCATATCTATTTATGCTGATAGACTTAATTTTTTTTACCATCCCTGGCAAATATGGATGAAACAGGTTTTGAATCAATAAAAGCCTTAAAGAATAATTTGACTCTTGTTAGTTTAGATATTAACTGTGCCTTTGACTCAGTTAATTGGAATTATCATTTTATCTTACTGAAGGACTTAAACGTTTCTAATAGCTTTATTAACCTCATAACTCAATTATATAATGAAAGTCAAGCCTACATAAAAATAGGTATAAGTATATCCTAGAACATACCCATTGTAAAATGAATCAGACAAGGTTGCCTTCTATCTCCACTTTTATTCACATTAATTATGGAACCTTGGGCTAACCTAATAAGGGATAACAATAATATACAAGGATATAGGTTAAATTGTAATGAAACGTCAAACGTCCAAATGTTTGCTCATTATGTATTGATCACTCTTGGTGGTACTAACCCTACCTTAAAAGAATTGTTTAAAAATATGGATATATTTCAAAAAAGTTTTGGTCTTAATTTTAATAATTCTAAAACACAAATTATTCTAATTGGTTCCAAAATTTATACTATACAAGACCAATATAAAAAATATATACCTCAGTCCCAACAAATAACTTATTTAGGTATATTTATAGCAACTGATATTAAAGACATCTTACACCTAAATTATAGTAAAAGTATAACTACCATAGAGACTTTAATTAGTAAGAAGAACAAGATTTTATTTACAATGGATGAAAAACTTTCCATTATAAAGATAATCTTGCTTCCAAAGATATTATACATAATACAATCTATTTCAATTCCCCTTACAGGCTCTTTTATTAAAAAAAAATTAACACACTGATTAAGAATTTTTTATGGCATCTGATAAAGCCTAGAATTGCATTGTCTTATCATTTGTATAGCTAGGAAAATTGAGGTATATCTTTGCCAAATCTAGAACTTTATTAAATGTTGTCAGTTATTAAACAATTGTTTATCTAATAGATGGAGAGCATTTTGCAAAATGGAAGGAAATTATGTTAAATTTATCCCAAAATACCAAAAATAAAAATAACAAACATCTACCACAGTTAATAAATAATTCATTTATATGGAATATGAGAGAGTATTTTTCCAATTATTCCAGTCAAATGCTTAAATCTTCTTATATAACTTTAATTCTAAGGGCCTTTAAAACGTTATATTTAGGTTTAGAATCTTTGAAAATTAGCTGTTCCTCATCTTCCCTATTGCCTATACACAAGGTATAATTCTATCTGCAGATCATTCTAAAATGTTATTTAAACAAAAACAATTTATGTTTTGGCATCAAATGTTAAATAAAATTGAGGAAAAATCTATTAATGCTCTTACAGATGAATATAACCTTAACTCTCTACTTTGGTCAGATTTGCAAGATTTTAGAAACTATATTCTAGATAAGCTAATTTTAATCCCTTCGAATGCTAAAAATTCAATACCCAAACGTATCCAATATTTGATTTTATACACTTATAATACTTTACCAGTTAAAATAATGTATTTATAAAGCAATTAAACAAGATCTAGATGCATATTCAGATAACTATTTGAATTCATTTGCAGAAATCAATAGTTTTATTCCGTCAGAAAAAGACAATTTAATTTAATTTCCTTCAGCCAGCCAGCAAAACCACTTCCTCCAATAAATGGAGAATCTTCACATGGAGATGTTTACATAAATCTTTCATCACACTTCAGAAAAGGAGTAAGATAACTAAACAAGATGTTGTTTGCTGGAGATGTAACACAGTAACAAATGCTGATTGGAACCATATATTTTATGACTGTGTATTATTAAAGAAAATTTGGGAGGAAGTTAACACTTTTTTACAGGCAATTTTTACAGACAATTTTATGCTTACAAAGTCACTTGTATTATTCAATACACCTGTCCCAGACTGTATAAATAAAAACAAATATTTTTTACTCTGGTCTAAACTTTCCATTGCCAGGAAAGAAATTACAAAAAATTGGAATATCTCATCAGTTCCCTCATTTAAAGAGTTTAAAGGTCTTTTCTTAGAAATAACTAAGTTAGAAATGTTAACTATCAAATCTAAATCTACAAGGAATACAAAATTATATTACAAATGGGAAAATGTACATGAATTATTTGTTAAAGAACTGAATAAATGATTAATGCAGTAATCTTTTCTTTTTCTTTAAATATTTTATTCTATGTTTTCATTTTCTTCTGCCAATCCAAAATTAATTGATCCCGTTATTCGATATATAGTGAACATTGTTGTACATAGTTCACTATGCTATTATAGTTATTGTATTATTTTTTCTTTTTTAAATATTGTATTTTAAAAATTTAACTTATTCAATTTATTTCAAAAGATCTGTTCATTATATTAATGTGTTCAATAAAGCTGTTTTAAAAAAAGCATAGTGACAAGGGTTTGATTAATGCTGTTTGTCGTTTATTACTCTGTGACAGTTCATATTTCTATCAATATTTAATTGCAAACATCTATATTTTTCTACATATAACACATTTCCTTGGCATAACATTGGAATAGTGCAGCTACTCAACATTTTCACAAACACTGCAGGCTCAGCAGGGAGATTTGGTAAGCCAACCTTATCCTAGTTAGGTATTCATGTTTTTTACACTCCTTGTTTGTATGTATAGCAATCAGTTTATTGTACAGTATATGACAGACTGATGATTTAATAAATAAGATTAAAACTCCATACAGATCCTCCTAAAAGTCCCACAAAACATATTATTGCTATTTCTCTCTGCATTTATTCTCTAACTCTCTGGTCACTTCTCCTTCTTCCTTAAGTTGTCTGTGTGCATCAAAGTATTATATTAATGCTGTGAAGTATTGATTCTTTTGTGGCATGATGAGCTAATGCTCAAATGTGTAGAAATATTTTTGAATAATTTCAAGGGTTCTAATTCAGCCATTAGCTAAGAGTTACTGCCTGTTTTGGTACACTATTTTATGTGTACCTGTTGGCTACATATTGTTATGAGTCAATTCTGTCATAACCTACTTTGTCCCTGCCTCCATATTATGCTGTCAATGTATTTTATCCCTTTTGTCTCATTATTATTCCACCTCTGTATTTGTGCATTATCTGGTGCTGTGCAAAATATGAAAATAAGTCTAAATGGAAGTATACAGCTTATGGCAAAATCTTTAGATTTGATTGCCTTCACATGCATAACTCTGTCTGACTTAATGCCTCTTTCCTCAGCTGTGTTTATTCAGGCTTAATGTAATTTTAAACAAGATGAAGTGTTAGATACATTGATTACCATGGTCAATAGGGTAATAAAAATGATTAAATACATTCACAGATGTTGAAATCCATTCTAAGAGATTAACTGTCATAATTATGTATTTCTGTGTGTTATACTAAGATAATACTCAGATATAAATGTTTTTATTGGCATGTTGAAAATGTTTGAATACATATGGATGAAAACATGTTTCATGATGTTTGTCTGATGACTGTATCTGCAAATGTTAGCTAGACCTTTACTTCACACATTATTATCCTGCTGCTACACTAATCTGCCTGCTACCTATTGTGAAGGCTGTCTTGTGAAGATCTCTGCATGGAAGGTGGCACACACAGTACTGCAAATTACCATTGTAAGTTCAACACTTCAAGATAAGATTACGCACACTTTGCTATCAATAGTGCAAGTCATTTTAGCTGCACTGTGCTCAAAGAGTACAATAAAAAATGGAAAATCAAAGATTTATAGTTTTCTGTTGTGCAACTTTTGTGTATCTGTATTACTGTTATCAAAGATGATCATGATTTCTGAATGAAGATGACTCATTTCATTAATTTATTTTAAAGTAATGTGTCTACCCTACAGTGTTTACACTTGCATTGTGTTACCAGCTTAGTTAAACTATTCTCATCGAATCCATCTCTTTCTGTAGTAGTTTGCCTTACATACAACTTGCATTTTGTCGTGCCAATGCAAATAGTGCAAGTATGACACAATGTAAGTATACAATGATCCCAACATAAATTCACAGCTGTGTTTGATTGAAATTCCACTGGTGTGCAGCGGTCAGTGTGTATGTCAGCCCCTTATCTGGAACTTGTCAATGTTCTTCACAGTAACACGATATACAGTAAGGACAGTATCTATATTTCATTATAAAAGTATGTCATCACATGTAACAATCATAGTGATGTTAAACTGTCCTTTGCACACATATGCATTTGTTGCACAACCTGTAATGCACAGTAACATCTCTTTCAACCATTGTTTTTTACAAGTATTCCAATATCTAATTTTACAAGTTATTGTCCATTTTCTCCTGTATTGTTTGTGATTATTACATTGCTCTCTAGATTGGGTAACCTAGATAGGTAGGAAGTTTGATATCCAACATGGAAGACGTGTGTGTGTGTGTGTGTGTGTGTGTGTGTGTGTGTGTGTGTGTGTGTGTGTGTGTGTGTGTGTGTGTGCGCGTGTGTGTGTGTGCATGTGTGCATGAGTGAAACTGCGTGTATCACTTGGTGGTGTGACAACCTCTCCAGAGAATAATACATTTGACTGTTCTCACATCTCCTGTATATCAGTTTTTACAGAAACATCCTCTCTGAAACACACTGATAAGGTCATCCTGATAAAAGTGCAATCTCTCCTTTTATGAACGACATTTCTCTTGTGGTGCTTGCAACTAGTACAGTGTTCTTTAGATTGTGTTACTTAGATAGTTAAGAGGTTTGATACCCACCATGGAAGACCTGTATATGCGTGTGTGTACATCAATATGTAGCTTGTTGCTGTTTTAATTACCCCTGAAGAGGATGGATTAAAATGGCAGAAACAGCTGCCTTACACTAACTTTTATGGAAACATCCTGTATGACACACACTGATGTTGGGAGACGTGTGTGTGTGTGTGTGTGTGTGTGTGTGTGTGTGTGTGTGTGTGTGTGTGTGTGTGTGTGTGTGTGTGTGTATGTATGTTTGTGAGGGTGTTTACAGGGAAGTAAGCAAGTGCTAAATCAACCTGTAATCTAGATAAAAATTTAAAAATCACAGATTACCACACCATCCCAAAAGCCCACCTTGCACATCCACAACATCAATGGAACACAAGGGTGTAGCTATGCATGCTGTTTGTACAGTAATGATTGCCATTTTCTGTGCATTAAGTAAAGAAAACTTTTTTTGCTTTTTTAGACAATACTATGTCCACATTTTTGTAAATTAATGCTTCAAATAGCAGTATCATAGGTTGAAAAATATCCATTTAATGTTTCCATGGTGAAAGTGATACAAACATTTGTTATGTGGTGTGGGGGGACATTTCTTTTCTATGGGGAAAGAGATACAAACGTGTTTATTGGAGTGAGGAAAATGTTTCCTTTCTATGGGGAAAGTGATTCCTTTCTTCAAATGGCAGGAGTTTTGTGCAACATCAACAAGACCATATGGTTACAACATTATATTGTCTGCCTACACCCCAGGTTCAACACACCGATGAAGTCTTTGTTTTGCAAATGAACTGAAGCTATATGAATGTCAGATGTCTCCTGTTGTACCTGCATGTGTTATGCTATTATCTATAATGTGTAACTAGATAGGTAGGATATTCGAATACAGTAGTGCTTAACTTCTACAAGTGTGACTGCCAAAGGAGTCTGATTGTTTTATACACATTCATAGTGGCAACATTTACAAGCCCTTATAGGCTGTAATAATAATGTTGCCAGCTAAATCTCCTTTGCAATACACTGCTGATATCATTCCTTCATATTTGCTGTATGTCCTAATTGTGATCATTGTTCTCCTGGCACTGGCTGCTGAATATATGTTGCAAATGCATAGGTCAGTGGTGCAATTCTATCTCTGCTTCTATAGTGGGATTGTTATTAGTGTCATATACCACTGGCCACGTCACAACCACCTTTATGTATCCTATTATGAAATTGAATTACAGTGGCACTCTGTGACACTAGCAGATCCTAGCATCCCCTGGAAAAATATATTTTTTGCCCATGCAGCAATTACAAACTACTAACATACCTGCAGTACATCACCTTTGGAGTGGGCATTTTCATGTGTTGTGTGACTGCAATAGCGTGCTTTGTACTTTGTGTAACTTCTGTGTAACTACATATGTAGGTTGCTAGAGTCCAGCAGTGTGTGTGTGTGTCTTTCTCTCTCATACTGTGTATCCTATTCTGCAAAGACGTATAAGACGTGCAGCTGTACAGTGTTATTGTGCACTGCTGACACTTTTTAGCATAAACATCCAGCTAATAATCAGCAGTGATGTAATCCATTTAATTGTGCACTGTCTCAATTGTACCCGGACATGGTCACATAGCACTTGTGATTCAGGCAGTGATCTTTATCTTGTGATCTTGAGTAGTTGTCTGAAATCCATCCATTACTGCTCAGACTCCATTGCACTAATGTTATTGTGACTGTACATCTCACCAGCACAGCTGTCAAGCACATTTGTTCTATACACATAGAGATTTTGATCCGTCTTACTAAAAGCTATGAAGACAATTTGTCATGTAGCAATGCTTTTATTCTGAATGATGATGACATTTGCTTTCATGTTCCCCGTATAACATATGTAGGAAGTGTGACTATTATGACATAAGAGAATGAGACCACATGCTGTCTGCTGTTGATGTACTACTGCAATTACAGGCAAACATATCACTTGCAGTAAAAAAAAATGATATAATGCCTTTACATAAGCACATATGTCACAATTGCAATATTTCTACTGTCATGCATTTATCCTGTATAATATCATGTATTGTCTGCTGTCAAATGTTCATGTGTTCATTATCTACATTAAGTGCCTGTTAGTTTTCTTGGGCCTTATACTGTAATGCATGAATGATGTACAAAATTATAATATAAACATTTACAGTGCGAGAGTCCTCCACAGTCCCTTTTATTTGAGATATTGTTTACCACACATACAGATGATGTAATAAGTTACCATAGGTGGATTGTCATACTAATTATAAGACTTGCTCTGTGGTGCTTGTGGTTCATGCAGATGTCATAGTCAGTAGAGTCATGTGGCTTGCAGTTCAATTTCTAAAAGGGGCAACATAGTACAGATGTACTGACATTACATAAACACCATTGTATCTAGTTATTCATATCATAATTATGTTGGATAATGATATATCATCACAGATTGTGATTGCATGGCAGTGAAATAGGTATTTGGGGCATGTCATGCTGTGAGTGCTCCTGTGGCACATGTATTGAGTTCTGGCTTGTATAGCATACCTACACAAAATGGGGTTCACTCCTGTAACAGTGTGTGTCCTACATGATGGAAAAAAGATTCCTTGTCAAAGAAGCAGTCATAATGCAATGCTCAGTATTGTGTGGACAGTAACATGTGCTGCTCCTTTCTGTTATTGTGAATAAATCAAAATGTTTATATTATGTTCATACCTCCTGTGTTAACACAGACATTCAATTCAGTTCAGTTATTTGTGACAGCCTCCAGGTTATCTGATGTGGCACATGCAGTCAATACAGCGGTCTGGAGACAAACTTGTATAACAGGCAGGGGGTTGACTCTGGTAACATCTGTCTGTCAGACAATAGTTGCTTACACACACACACAAACGGGCAGCTTTCTCAGGCATTTTCTTGCCAGGTAAGTCATCAGTGCACCTTATATGGCATGATAGTGCTGCACACCTTTCAATATTGCTCCTCCTTACCTAACCAATATGCGTATGCCTGTGATGGCCATGGTTGTTATTCATCTGTCTGATATCTGTTCAGGACTGTGTTCTAAAATGACATGATACAAATGTTTCTTACGTCATTTCTTGCCCATATGCATTACCTGTTGACAAGATTACTATGCTCTGTATTGCATTTCTTCCTCTAGACATATTTAGTACTGCAATTATACTCATCACAATGCACAGCTTAATTGCAACTATGTGATTCCACAGAAGTTTCTTACTGCATGGCATGCAGTAAGCTTCAGAAACTGTGGCTGGTCCTCTCTAACAACACTTTCTGTTGTGTTGCTTGCTGCTGTTGAATTACTGCTCTTTTTCTGTTCTCTGTAATTGCACGTAAGCAACCCAGTATTACTATGTCAGACATGACTGCAAATAGGCAAGGGCAGAACTGGATGTGTGACATGTCATCCACTCTGTGTTTCACTGGCCACTTATGTCCTGTATGTTATTTTTTTATTAGACTGCCACGCATTATTTGCATAACCATACAACACTTGCTTGTCTATTACAGGCTTATAGGTGATAAACCCCTTTCCTTTTCATGCCACTGACATTATTTTGCATAAACATGTCCATTTATGAGCTAGCTGACATAACAACTGTAAGGTCCTTTTGTTCTTGTCTATAAATGATGAGATATGAAATACAGAGGTGCTTTCTGCTTGGATAGATCAGTTCCCATTATATATATCCTTATATGGAATAACTCCATTCTGTGCATTCATCCCATAATGCATCATCTGTATTAACATGCATATCACATTTTCACTCCCCTATGTTATACTGCAGCTTTATGTCCCTATCACATCCTTTATCAGAATGGCTGTTTTTATTTATGTGTGTAATAATGGGATTGGCATCCACACTAATTATTACATGAATATTGCAATTTTTAAGTCAGTGGTGCTTCTTAAACATTTTGTTGCATTTGTCTATGGGATATGTGTACACTTTAAACATTCCCCTTTTCAATATTACGATATCATTATAACACATTTTTGTGTATGAGTACTCCCATTTCACTTCTCTTCATTTTGTATGGTTTCCCCGTACTTGTCCTTAATATGGGATACAGTGCATGCTCATATCTGAGCATTGTGTATACACAATCTGTTTTGTTTACAGTGTGTGCTGGTACTTGCATGTACCTTTCCATGACCACAAACACTATTTCTGACCACCAAAAGGTGCATGTGACCGTATAGGCATGATGAACTCCATGCATATTCGATTAGATCGGCTGCTCATCATGCTAATGGACTTACATCATGTAGGCATAGATCGATGCCTACACAGTTGTTAAAAAATCCCAGGATATGTTTCTGTTTTTCTGCAAAGGACCAGTCCATGTGCCCTGCACCCTCATCCTATGCTTCCACCACTGCAGCAGCATGCTTCCCATTTGACTGATTGTAAGTCAGCAGTCACAACTAACCAAAACCATAATTTCCCACTACAGCACATACACTACTCTAAAGAATAGTTTCTGCAGGAAGGTAAGCACAATCCATTTCAAAAAAGAGAGTTTCAGCTTCCCTTATTTATAACTCCTCAATCATTTAACAGTGAAGAAAGCAGAACAACCCCAAAAGCAGTTAACAAAAGTCATTCACACATGGAAATAAAGAACAACAGAAAGATTTGAAGAAACTCAGTCAGTACTAAGGAAAATAAGTCAGAACGTTATAAATAAATGTCCTTCTAAGATGCATAAATAAGCCTCAGCAGTGAAGTAGTTCTATAAGCCAAATAGTATCTTATATTATATTTTATTTGATAGACATTTTCCTAAGCATTAGCTGAATGACATGACATGACTGAATCAGCTGGTTAAGTTTCAAGGCATGCAATTTTATAATCAGCAACACTATTCTTCTGTATGTTGAAGAAATGTCTTTTTGTTGTATTGTTTCTAGATTTATCCATCATACCTGTGTATAGTTATCCAATCTAATGCTTTTGAATCATATTTGACTCCTAAAGCTATGCATAAGTAGTTGTCACTATCCACAAATTTTACTAGAAAAGTGAGGAACAGAAGTAGATTGCCAAGCCTTTGTTCTGTATCTTACACACAGACACACACACACACACACACACACACACACACACACACACACACACACATGAACACCATATTTTTGGAATAAAATATGACACCAGTGTACTCAGAGAAACCCCATACAAATACATACGGTTCTACTAGAAATGCCTGACAAAAATTGAACTAGAAAGCCTTTTTCTTTGAAGGAGTAATGCTACTCACTGAGTAACTATTGGCCATAAAGATGTCTCCATGTTATATCAAAGTTTAACTATCCACCAAATTATTATTTTTTTCGTATTTTCCTAATCCTAGAAATAATCCACACTTTTCTCTCTACTCTGCTGCCTATAACACCAAAACACCTTCAGTATATTGCTAAGATTATTGTCTTCAGTATATTACCCATAGAGTTCAATAATGTAATCACTTTACTAGTGACTCTTAACCACTAAACATCTGCACATATCATGTGTGTGCACTCTTTCAAACTTTGTATATTACTGTCTGTTTTGTGATATTGCTTGTATATCGTAATTGTTTTTATTTTATATTTTATGCATTGTCATATTATGGGGCTTTTCTCCCCGAGCCTCCACTGAAAACAGGTTCTTTTGGCCCACTGGACTTTCCCAGTAAACAAATGCCAATAAATAAATAAAATAAATAAATAATCCCTCATGCTTCACCAGCTCCTGCTCTTCTATTTTTCATGAAACATATGCAATTTTAAAATCTGATATTCACCACAAGAATCAAGCAATCTTTCTCCATAAACTACCAAAAAGAAAATCACAGATCTCATTCATTTAAAACTTCTCTAATATATCCCTGAGTCAGTGTCAAACTATAAACATCATAGGAGTTGACACTACCAGCTACAAGAAGAACCTTCAACAAATTGTTTATCTTTGGCAAGCTTGTATCAAGACCTAGACACCCAGCTGGATGACTAAAGTCATTTGCACAGGCCATATGCACAAATAATAAGGGATGAACTCTATAGAAATGGTTAACCTTTCTTAAGTAACTCCATATAGGTTCATAGGTTCATAGGTGTTTACTAGGATAATGACCACAAGGGTCTTTTTAAGACTAGCCATGCATCCCAAATCTCTGACGAGTTCTGATACCCTTGATAAGTGTAAGCATGGGCCTGAGAGATGAACCATTTACAGGTTGCCTGTGTCCATTAGAGACATAGGTGCCAAACCAGGAATGAATTTCCAGTTTCTCATCCAGTTGTCCAAGCTGCACTTAAATTGCATTAGGGAGGAACTCTGCTTTACATGGATGGTGACCCTGTTCTATAGACGGGATGGTCTCTGGGATACATACCTATCTCTCCAGCAGGTCCTATTTATATCACAGGCAAAGTTTAAGTCTTTAGAATGGGTAATTCTGGTGCTGTTTGTTTTGTGGATATGCAGGAGGTCCATCATAGTGGGATCTGACAATGTGCTGTATGCCAGGCATAGATCTCCCCTCAAAAGCCTGTAGGGGACAGAAAAAAGGGACAAAGCCTTGGGGCAGTCTGCATAGGACATTTTACTTATGCCCTGTATTCTTTTAGTGAGGAACCTCTGTGGATGTTCCAATTGTTGGTTATGCCTGGTTAGGTACATATTAAAGGGGGCATTGTACTCAATGATAGGTCTAATGAATGCTAAAATACAGTGGAGCAATGGTTTCCTTGGACTTAGATGTCATACCTTTATTTATAAGTTGTGAAACATAGAATGATTTCCTCACCACTGTAGACATGTGATGGTCAAAGGCTAGATTAGTATCTATGTGTGTCCCTAAATCCCTGACTACTGGGTCTACTCTAAGAGGTGTGTTGTCAATATGATAGTTACCAGGAATGGATGACTTCCCAAAGGATACCATTATGCATTTCTTGGCATTTAGTTTTAGTCCATGGCTCTGACACTGGTTGTTTGTGTGTATCAACCCCTCCTGGAGAACATTTGTGTCAGTATGAGATTCAATGACAGCTCCTAATTTGCAATCATCTGCAAATTTAGTCAGCCAGAGACCAATGACATTGGCCTTGACTTCTGAGAAGCAAATGCCAAAAAGGAGCAGTCCAAGGAATGATCCATGAGGGACTCCACTTGTGACTGGGCTTTTTGTAGAGGTGGACTCCCCAATTCTAACTTCCTGGGTCCTATCTGTGAGCCAATTGGCTATCCACCAGATGACATATGGGTTTGCACCTAATACCTTGAGTTTGTCAACAATGCCCGAGTGGGGGTATTGTGTCAAATGCCTTGACCAGGTCAGGATAGGCAGTGTGAACAATGTTGCCCTCATCCATTGCTTTGGTAACCTTCACAAAGAAGTCATCCAGATTGAGTAGGCATGATCTGCCCTTGACAAAACCAAACTGGGTAGGGTCCAGTGTCTGGTGGCTTACTATATCTTTGTTGATCATCTCCATGATAATTCTTTCCATGGCTTTACATATAAGACTAGTGAGACTTATGGGTCTGTAGTTTCCACGGTCTGTAGATGGCCCACTTTTGTGCAGAGGGATGACTTTTGCCTTTCTCCATTCATGAGGCACAAAGCCTGTTTGAAGGCTACAGTTAAATATTAATTCCAGAGGCCCTAATAGGTCATGTTTCATGCTATTTAGAAGGCATCCTGGGATATTGTCTGGGCCCATTGATGCAGTGTTTTTAGTCTTAGAGAGAATTGATGACCTGTTCCCTAGTGATAGTAGGGGATTGTTATATTTGATGTTATTTCCTGAGGGAAGGTTGAGGGAGAGAGAGGGGTAAAGTTGCAACTTAATTTATTAGCCAGGAGGTTTGCTGTGTCTTCTGGAGCAGTATAGGTGGCTCCATTTACAATGAGCTCTGCACATAATTGTGTATTGCCGTTGAGGTTGCTGACACAGCTAAAGGATGCTTTGTGGTTGTCCTTGGCCTGCCTAGGAGGCCAGACTTACTTGAAATTTGGCTTAGGTAGACTTTATTTGTCCTCTAAGTTGCTTATTTAGTTTGATGAGAGTACCATTATTCTGCTGGGTGCTGTACCTCCTAATTTTTGCCATGGTTTTCTTCCTCCTCTTATACAGCCTATTGATGTTGTGATTCCACTAGGGTGGCTTGTTTTTTGAGTTAGTTCCGTACTTCTTCCTGGTGGGTACAGCTGCCTCTATGCAGCTATTAGCTTGCTGGCACAAGGTTTCTGTGAACAGTTCTGCATAGGCAGCAGAATTCTCAGGTTTTATGGTGGCTTGAAATTTTGCCTGGTTCTCACTTAATAGCAGGAGGCTAACCTTAGAATAGTTCCTGAATATTCCAGGTTAGCTGGGAGCCCAGGTTTTATAGTCAGCTGCCAATTAATGTGCATAATATTAGTGATCCCAAAACAACACTTCTTTATCCCACACTAATAAAATGCTCTACCTCTGCTAAGAAAATAGAAACATTTAATGTGTATGCACATGCCATTTCATACTCAGATAATTATTACATTATATGTTCATTCCTTGTGCTGTACAAGACATAACTGTCAATAATCCTCTGCAATCTTAACAACTAAACAAAAAATGAACATTTATGTATTTGATACAACTACATTACTGTCATAGCTATGCTATCATAGGTCTTCAAGTTTCTTACAGTAAGTAGACAAATACCTAAACTGATACAATCAAAAAAGAACAGAGGAAAAATATGGAAGCTTCAAGGACTCCATGTTTTTTCGGCAATGTGTGACTCATCACATTCCAGTTAGTTCAGCATTTATTGCAGTGCAATGTATATAGCCATAACTATCCACCCTTTACCAATCTTTCCAGGCATTTTTCTTAATACTGCCACTCCAACATCAAATTGCTGTCATATGTTTTATTCACCACTCATCTCAACCATCATCATCATTCACTGGAAGAGCAACACTTAGCTTCTAAAGCTGGCAGGGAAAACAAAAAAATTGTTAAATCAGCAGCTACTGTGCCAGCATAACACTATTGATATTACTGTGTTGTACTACAACTTAAAAATGACAGTCGGACAGAATATTATGTAGATATAAAGATGAAGAAATATGGTTTATAACTCAAGAATTCTCTATGGAAAGGATAGAAGAAGGCTTTTCTGGCTTTTCTACAGAATCTCTAAACAATAAATGTAGTATGCAGTCATTAAACATATAACTTATCTTATAACATATTTCATTGTAGGGAGTTGCATGCTGTGCTCATATTTTTCAATGCTTGTATATTGCTACACCATGCCCTGGTCATTATTGTTTTTGAACATCACTTATAAGCTCATATCATATTTAGGCCATACAAGTGTGTCTATAGCAGGTGTCAGTTCATTACCTCACTAAATATAGACATTTTTGCATGATGCTTTGTTTAAAGGTGAAAGCAGAAACATCCTTTCTCATATAGTATTATTTCAGAGTATTATTTACTGAACAGTTTTTCTGACTCCAAAACTGAAAGCAGATCATCCTGAATGTTGCATCTAAAATGGCATATGGTCATCATTTATGGGTTAAAGCATTTATAACTCTGTGTACAAAACTGAGTCTTGTCACTTAAGCATTCCTGATGTAAATAACTAGATGAAAGATTCTCTGTCCCATTAATTTGCTGTCATACTCCTCCCCTCACAAATACCTTGTCTATCTCTGTAAAAAATATTATTAGGTCAGATATAATTTGTAACAGGAAGTGCCATTAACATTATTTCTTCCAGCCATCAACTTCCTATCACCATATCATTCCAGCTGCCACACTTTAAATACCAAGTCAAGCACTTCTTATTTAAATCAGGAGACAGAAATGTAGTGTCTTTTTTTTAAATAATAGCTTCCCATGGGGAATTTTGAAGAGAAGCTTGGGAACTGAAAGATCATAAAAAAACAAAAAAAATATTCAGATAAGCATCAGCCAACTTAAGTGCTGTGGTATTAGCGCTGTCATATTATACTGCATATCATAGCATGTTTTCTTCATGTTGCAATGCTGCACATAGGCTTGTTGGAATTCAGAGAGCAGAGGAATTACCCTGCCTTCCTAGTTACATTTTCACATCCAATATAAAATATCATCCTGAATGTAGTCTGATTGAGTTCAATGCACGAATACAGCTATGAAATAAGTAAATAAACATATACATTTATAGATGCGTACATTTTGACTTTTTACATTTTCACCATATTGAGAATAGACACCTAACTTAACAATAAAAAACATATTCTTGATTCTATGTCAGGTTGATTACAAAATCATGAACACATTATCTCTGAAGAAGATGCAGAATAATAAAACTGCAGATTCTGCAAAGACAGAAAACATAAGACGCAAAAAGTTATACTTATATAACAAGAAAGTAAACATAATAATAAAGACTTCCATTCTACCCTACTCAATGCTCCCACTATATTCTCTGAGGTTGTACTGCCTGACAATAAGGGAATGTTTGTTTTTTACAAAACATTTATCCCATATCAGTGTTAGGATTTTTAGTTAATGGGCAAGTGTGGGGTACAGCTCCCACATGGGGTGCAGAGGGGCATAGCCCTCATGATATAAAAACAACTAATTTTATATTAAAAAATACCTAAACAATTCTTGAAAACAAGGACAATTTTGTTTAGAGTCTGTTTCCTATCTTTCATTTATTACCAGCTGTTTAAACATGAATGTTTACAGCTTAAGTCACAAATTAATTCCGGATGCATTCTTTTACAAAGACAAAGACTGTTGCCTCATCCATCCATTCAGAGCTCTAGAGTTTCATGCAACTGTTACAGTAATCATGTGAACAGTCTACCATCAGCACTTCTTACTAAGCAAGTAATGGAAAAGAAGTAGATTGTCAGGACTCCTATAAAGCATATACTCCTATGGACAATTTGGAGTCATTGTCCCATTCTTGTGAAAGAGAAACAGACAAAAACCTGTGTGAACACAAGAAGATGATGAGCACTCTACATGGAAGGCATTCCAGCAGAGAGCTAAAGCAAGAGACCTCCTGCAGTGAGGTAAAAGTACTAACACACTGCACCATTGTGTTGGCCTGTTTCCTCATTCCTTGGGGCAGTTTACTTCTTAAACTTTTCCATAAAACAAATCAATAGATGTCGAAACTTTAGTCCTATAATACCTAGAATTCATCCTCTTCAGTTTATATTTATATGAGGTATTAATGCTGCTTCTCCAGGTCATAGATGCAGAGCATGGAATGCAATTTTTCTTTCATTGTAGCTTTGAAGGCATAAAAACAGCTTAAATCCCTGATTTTGCTATTTTCAGTTAGATAAACATTTTACACTGTAAGACTAAGCAGTTTTGTAACTGACATTATATAAGTCATCAGTGTGAGTGTTGTATTCACTGTATGTACCCAAGTACACAAATGGGCACTCTGTGACTGCATTTAACTCTGCTATGTATACACCTCCCAATAATATGCATACCTGTCTGTGCAACGCTATCATTATGCACCTCTCACTAAAATGCCATTAATGTCAATAATTACTTTTCGTAGACATTACACTCACAAATGATGGAGGTCTAGTTGATGATACTGCAGACTAAAGTCTGATTTGTAACCAGGGGTAGCAAGCAAATTCCATTTTATACTCACGAGCTCTTAGTGTTGCACCCCCAACACCTATCAATTAAAAATAGACACATCTATCAAAAATGCTGCCTCCCAAAAACTTAATAAATGTAAGTAGCATTTTCACATGTTCCCCATAAAACTATTAAAGATTTAGATTAGCGATAATGTACCTGCCGTTAAAGGCATTCACTGACAATTGTAAACATAATATGACCTGAAAAAAAAAATTTTTTGATGTGATGCTCAGAAAAAAAAATGTACTCACTACAGTACAAAGAGTAGGCCTGGCTACACCCTTGTTTGCAATCCTGTTGCTGTCTGCTTATATAAGTGATTGAAGGCTGGCTTATCTTATACTGGCAGAGGGCTAGTAGGATCCTCTGCAATGCGCTATGCAAATAGGTTTTGGAAGATGTTACATGTAAAATGAGGAAGCATGTGAGTTCAAAGTATGGTAAAGTGTGTGTTTACAATATCTAGAGCATATCCGAGTTAATCCGCACAGGGGGCTGAGGCAAGCCAATGTAAAAAAACTCCCTGCCTCATGGTATGGCAATGTTACAGACTATATAAGCAATCTGTAGCTCTTAATGATTGAGATAAATGGACTAGTTGGAAGGAAAATGGAGGTCGTGAGATAACCATTAATCTGTAAATCAGACTAATAAATGTAAATTAGAATATAACTTAGTCTGTAGTGTGTGTTTTACACAATTAAAATGTAACCATGTCATCAGAGCATAGAGTTCTTGTAATAACATATAATTTGCAGGCAAGTACCACATTTATCATTTACGAGTAAAATTTCTGTTCACACACCATCAGAAACCTACAATTCACAAGACCTCACTAACTGTACAATAATAAACCATGTTAGTGATGAAATACAACCTGTTCATTCCTTGTTTGTCTGCCTACTTAAGAAAACTTATCACTGGTTTTCATGTTGCATGAGTATAGCTCTGTGTCAACATGCTCTGCTTTCTTACAGCAAATGTGTTTATTAAAGCTATCTCCTGGAAAGTGAACAGTTTCACTGCTGCAAAGCTACTTTTGAGAATGGATATTTTTTATTTTAGTAAATCATATACAGTATATGCATGTAATATGTGGACAAAAATGAAAAACTAAAAAAGAAATGATTTTCATTCTGTAGCTTTATTTATTGAAGCAGAACACATATTTCTTCAAACTATGACATTATGAACAGATATTTGGAATTATTTGGTATGCTCTTATGGACAAAAACATAACAGCTTTTCCCTAGTTAATGAGTACAAAGCACTTTGCTAAATCTTCTGAAATGAAGATAGAATTCAGTATTTTTATGAAAATGCCAACTATTGTTTAACATGTCTGATGCAGGACTGTTGAACTGAAAGAAGGATAATTAAATGCATGCTAAAACCTTTCACACAGACAGTAGGTGTTTAAAGGTTAGTGTTTTTTGATTGTGAGAGGAGTACAGGGAAGAATAGACCAGTTTACTGACCACATGAAACCATCTCTCATACACAGAAGGTTGGAATCTATACTCAAACATAAACCTCACCTAATGGCAATTATGACTGTGATGCCCCTGCACTGGCCCAGTAATCAATGAGCCTCAGTCCTCACCACTAGTACCAGTGAGGGACATACACACTGGAAGAATGACAAGTACACACACAGTAAAGTAAAATTTCCCTTAAGAGAACACAGAGATCACAGTCAGTCTGGTGGCTGGCTTCATAGGATCATAGGATCATAGGAGGTTACTAGGATATTGGCCCTGAGGCCCTTATAAGCCTAGCCAAGAGTTTAACCTATGTTTAGACAAGTCAGCACCCAGAGCCCCTGTCCAGTAGGGACACAGGTGGAATCCCAGGAGTATATTTTCTGTTTCCCATCCAATTATCCAGGTTGCACTTAAAAAGGGATAATGATGTACTCTGCTTGACATGGAGAGGGAGTCTATTCCACAGATGGGGAAGTCTCTGGGACACAAAACTGTCCTGCCAACAAGTCCTCTTGATATCACAGACCAGTTTGAGGTTGGGCATATGGGTTGGTCAAGTGGAGCTTGACTTGTGGATATCCAGCAGTCCCATCAGGGTGGGGTCTGAGATTGCTTTGTATGCCAAACAGAGGTCACCTCTGAGGAGTCTATATGAAACTGAGTAGAGGGACAGGACGTTTAGCCTATCTGTGCAAGGTAGATGGTTGAGGCCCTGGATTCTTCTGCTGAGGAATCTCTGTGGTCTCTCCAGCTGCTGCATGTGCTTTGCAAGGTACATGCCGAAGGGGGCGTTGTACTCAATAAATGGCCTGATAAGGGAAGAATATGGGAATTTTATGACCTATTCTCCCCTGGATGAGATACCCTTACTTATGAGGTGGGCCATGAAGAAAGCTTTTCTTACAGCAGAAGCAATATGGTGGTCAAAAGTCAGGTTGTATCAGCCTGTGTGCCCAAATCCCTCACTACTGACTGCATACTTAGGACATTGCTATTAATGTGATAATATGTGGGGACGTCACTCTTCTCAAAGGGGATGATGATGTATTTTTTGAAATTCAGCTTGAGGCCATGTTTCTGGCATCAGTCATTTGTTTGGGTGATACCCTCTTGGAGGACATCCACATTACTTGGGGCATTGATGACTGCACCCAGCTTGCAGTCATCTACAAACTTAGCCAGCCATAGCCCACTGGTTTTGGCCTGCACCTCAGAGAAGTATATCTCAAATAGCAGAGGCCTCAAGACTGATCCCTGGGGTATGACGCTCATTATGCCGCTTATTTTGTTGCTCGACAAGCCGCGTTGCTTCGCAAGAGACGGCTTGCACCTGTCACCCCTAGGCTTTCAAATACTGGCCAAGGCTCTTGCTGTCCCCATAGTACCTTTTTTTAGGCAAGGCTCAAAAGTCAAACCCACCTCCATAAACAGCACAATTAACAAAAAACTGAGGGTTAATCTACTCAACGCCAGGAGTTTAAATCTCAAAATGCACACGCTCGAAGAACTCTCCGGTATGGAGAACGTCGACATCTGTGCAGAAAATGAAACCTGGTTCAAGGCTCCAGAGAGCACCTCAGCACTACCAGGCTACAACTCATACCACACATTTCGGCCACAGAACACAGACTGAAACACAAAAGGAGGGAGTGTATCCATATTCATCAAGGATACCTACACCTCCAGTTTAGTGGCACAGAATGATACCTCTAAGATCATCCATGTGCAAATAACATCGGGCAAATCTGCAATGCAAATTGTGGCCTGCTACAGATCACCCGCCATGACCCGGGACCACCAGTCCACCATACTGGAGACACTGGAAAACATGAAGGTCCTACATAACACCCTGATATTGGGCGATTTCAATTACCCTACCATTCACTCGGAAAATTACTCAAGTACAAATTCCCAGGCCCAGCGCTTCCTGGAATTCATCAACTCAAATGCCCTGTATCAGCTGGTAAACTCCCCTACCAGAGGTGAAAACATATTGGACCTGGTCATCACCAACATGGATGACAGGTGTTACACACTGGAGGCCAAGCCATCACTGGTTAGATCAGACCTTAAACTAATCACTCTGGATGTCCGCACCTCACCACCACCCCCAACTAAGGAAACCACAGTAAAAAACTTTTCTAAAGCAAACTTCACCTTACTTAAGACAGAGGTGGTAAGTTCCACAGTCCTCACGCTAAAGGATAACGTTGCCCAATATGCAGAAACCTTAACAAATGCACTCTATGAGCACCTACAAGGATGCATGGATCATGCCATCCCTAGCAAAACCAAGACTCACTCCTCTAAGAGAAGCAGACCAGTTTGGTGGACCCCTGCAATAAACAGGCTATACAATAGAAGGAGGAAACTAGTTCAGAAAAAAAGCAAACCCCAAGAAGGAAAGACATCCCTGATCAGTATCAGTAAGAAACTAAGGTCCCTCATGAAATCATCCAAGGCTAACTTAAAAAGAATAATAGCCAAGGATTCAAAAGATAACCACAAAGCCTTCTTTAGTTATGTTAAGAAACTAAGTGGCAACTCGCAGATATGCACTGAACTAGTGCAAAATAGCACAAAATATATGGAACCTACTGATATTGCCAACATCCTGGCAGATAGATTCAGTGCAAACTTCAGCCCCCACTCACCTCCAAAAGGGCCCACAACAATACCAAAAAAGTGTAGTATCCCAAAAATCACAGACGCATAGGTGAAAATAGCCCTTTTAAAAGCCAAAAACACAGCGTCAATGGGACCAGATGGTGACCCAGGCTGCGTCTTGCACGAACTACAGAACAAACTAACCCCCCACCTAAACACGCTGTTCAATCTCAGCCACTCCACAGGCTACTTGCCCATAGAATGGCACACAGCAATGGTTATTTCTCTCAACAAAGGAGGGGCCACAGCTGACCCTGGTAACCATCACCCCATAAGCCTGACTAGCCTGGTCTGCAAGGCTATGGAGCGCATCATCATGAAACTCATTAACAAAGACATTGGGAACCTCCAAAGACTTGACCTGACCTAGTTCAGCTTTGTTAAGGGCAGATCATGCCAACTAAACCTGGTTGACTTCTTCGAGACAGTCACCAAGGCCATAGATGAGGGAAAGATAGTTCACACAGCCTACCTTGACCTCGCCAAGGCTTTTGACACCATTCCCCACTTGGGTATTACAGAAAAACTCACCAGCCTGAACATAAACCCCTACATCACGAGATGGGTTGCCAACTGACTTACAGACAGAACTCACATGGTAAGAATAGCGGGCTCCAGGTCCAACTCTAAACCAGACACAAGTGGTGTCCTGCAAGGCTTGGTCCTGGAACCCTTACTGCTTGGCATATACTTCTCAGAAGTACAGGCAAACACAGGAGGACTATGGCTAACCAAGTTTGCTGATGACTGCAAACTGAGAGCCATAATTGACTCTCCGGGTTACACGGACATCCTCCATAAGGTCCTTACTGAGACGGACACCTGGTATCAAAGTCATGGCCTTAAGCTAAATGCCAAAAATGCATAGTCATCCCATTTGGGAAAAACAAAACACCCACAAATTACCACATAGGTGGCAGCCCCCTTAATACAGAAGAGATCTGGGGACCCAGGTAGACATTAATCTCTCCTTTGACAATCATATTGCCAAAGTAGTTAGGAAATCCTTCTATGTGGCCCATCTAATTACTAAAGGGTTCACATCTAGAAATAAAGAGGTTATAGTTCCCCTCTTCTCATCACTCATTAGACCCATCATAGAGTACAATGCCCCATTTGGTATGCACCTCACAAGACACTTCCAACAGCTGGAAAGCCCACAAAAGTACCTCACCAAGAGGATTATTGGCCTCAAACATATGTCCTATGCAGCCCAATGGAAAAAATTCTGGCTGTACTCAGTGGCATATCACTTACTCAGAGGTGATCTCTGCCTGACTTACAAAGCCATGTCTAACTCAGTATTGATGGACATGCTCCACCTAAAGAAATCCAAGTCACTATGAGCCACGCGATCTAGTGAGCTAAACCTTGCCACAACAATAAATAGAACATGCTGGAGGGATAGATTCCTGTCACATGCTTTGGAACAAGATTCCAAATTACATCAGGCAGAGCCCCTCACTAACACTCTTCAAGAGAAACCTTGACGAGTGGATGGGTAACAGAAAATACACCCCTGGGATCACTTCATTGTCTCTGTTCTACAGAGGATCAGTTAATTAATCAATGGGGCGGTGAAAGCTGACACACTCTGGCTAGGCTTATAAATGCCCTCGGGCAGATAGCCTAGTACCTACCTATGAACCTATTATGGGTGTACTGCTTGAGGTGGCTTCCCCTATTTTGATTAGGTGAGTTCTGTCAGTGAGCCAGTTTGCTACCCATCTGGTAACATAGGGATTGATGTCTAACTGAAAGAGTTTATCTACTATGCCCAAGTGAGAATAGTGTCAAAGGCTTTGGCCAGGTCAAGGTAGGCAGTGTGCACCATCTTTCCCTCATCCAAGGCTTTGGTGACTATCTCAAAGAAGTCGACCAAATTTAACAAACATAACCTCCACTTGACAAAGCCAAACTGTGTGGGTTCGAGTGTTTGAAGGTTGCCTATGTCCCTGTTAATGAGATCCATGATAATCCATTGCATGGCCTTGCAGATCAGGCTAGTTAGGCTGATGGGTCTATAATTTCCTGGATTGGTGGATGCTCCACCTTTATGTAAAGGGATGACAGTGGCTGTCCTCCACTCAGCTGGGACAAAGCCAGTACTCAGACTTTGGTTGAGTAGGGTACCTAATGGTGCTGCAAGGTCATGCATGAGTTCATGTAGGATGCAGCCTGGGATGTTATTGGGTCCCATAGAGGCTGTATTTTTGCCTTTGAGAGGGCAGTGATGACCTGTTCCCCAGAGATAAGGGGTGGGGGACAGATACTGGGGATGTCCTGATTTACTGATGGGGGGGAGGGGAAACATTTTTGCTGAATCTGTCAGCTAGTAGATTGGCTATATCTACCACATTTGTGTATGTGGTGTCCTTGACCACCAGTTCTGAACAGATCTGGTTGCTTCCTTTGAGATTTCAGACATATGTGAAGAAGGTCTTATGATTGTCTCTAGTAGATGTGGTTAATTTGAAATCAAAGGTGGCTTTAGATGATTTCACTAGTGCTCTTATTTGCCTGTGCAGGTTAAGGAGAGATTGCTTTCAATTGGGCACCTGCTCCTTCTTGGTCCTGGGCTGCAATTTTTTTTCCCATTTGTTATATAGTTGATTTATTGCAGATGTCCACCAGACAGGTTTACTCTTCCTTGTAGAGGATGATTTTGTCCTGCCAGATATTCCTGATTCCATCCATCCATATAAATGCTTGTAAAGTACTTTGGTGTAGATTTGGACATTGGTGCCAGTTCCTACATTGGGGCAGGGGGCTGTGAAGCTGTTTATACCATCCCTCAGGAGGTTGTTATCAGATTTGGAGAAGTTTTTTTGTTTGACCCTAGCTAGAGGGGGGGTCAGGGTAGATGGTGACTTTAAAAGTGACTGCTTTATGGTCAGATCTTACCAGGGAGGATGATACCGTAGGGGTGCTGCAGTGGCTACTCATGTTGGTTAATACCAAGTCCAAGACAGAATCACCTCTTGTTGGGTTATCAACTAGTTGTTCCAAAGCATTTGCATTGATAAAATCATGGAATCTCTGGCCATTTGTGTTCTGGCATGAGTAGTTTTTCCAATCTATGGTTGGGTAATTAAAGTCACTCAGAATCAGGGAAAAGGGTTGAATCTTGAAAGATTTGAAGAGGTTCAGCTAAATGGAGTGGGCATCTTGAGTCAAATTTGGGGGCCTGTAGCTAGCTATAATTTGAATAGGGGTCTTGACAATGGTTAACTGCACCTGGAGCGTCTCCTGTGCATCATATTGTTTGACCAGCCTGCAGGTGTGTGTGTCTTTAATATATATTGAAACTCCACCTCCTTTGGCTTTGCTGCCCACATTTTGGGGTCTGAAGGTATGATAGGATGAGTAATCAAGTAAGGCTGGGGTGCTCTCCACAGCTTTAAACCACGATTTTTCTAACTGCACAAATGTCAGCATCTTCCAGGGTTAAGAATACTTGCAATGAGTGCAGTTCCATGTTTAGACTCCTAGCAGATCTCCCTTTCTCTATATCCCAATAAGACTCCCCACTGACACAGCTATAGGGTGGAGATCTCAGCTGAATGGCCAAGACAAAACCTCCAGCACCCTCTCTGTCCAACTAGTGCTTTGTGTCCCTGCCCAAGTAGCTGAAACACACACTTTGAGATTTAATTTATACACAAACACAAACATACACCTGGGAAAGGCTGACATAGGTTTACTAGCTATGCACCATTCTGCACAGACTATAAGGTAGTACCAGCTACCACCAGCCACTACTTATCAACTACTTTAAGGCCCTTACAAAGGATCACCAAGCCTACTGTGTAATGTTATTATTATCCAAATGATAAGTGTGACCAAGACTTTTAAGTCTATTTAGGAGTGGCCTCTACAGTGTCACCAAATACATATGCAAGTCCTCTAAGAGCTTAAATATCTCTAAACAAACCAGACACAATTAAAATGTTTAAATATATTTAATAATAAATAATAAATGAACAAGATAATACTCAAACAACACAGTAACTGCTGAGTTTAGAATCACAGAAAATATTTTAAAACAACGTTGCAGGGCAGTCTCAAATAAATACAGAAAACATCTAAACTTATCATTGCCTTATTCCTATTTATATCTAAGAGAAATTACTGCACCCTCATTACTTACTATTAGCAGGGCAAATGCAGATGATAATGAATGTTTCTAGGTCCAAGACAAGATACAAAATGCCCAGTCTTTCTCTGAGAGAGTTCTTAAAATACTATCAAATATTACTGCTGAGTCATCTTGGATGACATGACTCGTTGTCACCTGTCTTCAGATCCCAGGCCACCAGAAACTAACACCTCTGTGTCAAAAATACATATCTTTCAGATATTTGCCCAGAATGGAAGTTGTAAAACAAACATTTTTACATTTTAAACCTAGTAATTATTTCTTTCAAGACAATAGAAAAACCTCTAGCTCTAGACAGTGTGTCTGTTTCACTGAAACTGAGAGATAACACAATTGTAAAACAATTTCCACTTATTTTCTTGAAGTTTTGAAAGTTAACTCTGTATGTTCCAGATTCTATTATTAAAACATACATTTGCACATGTATATAGTTTATAAACATTTCTGTTCTTTTCCAGCAGGGTACACTGGGACACTTCCTTGAAGCTCAGTACATAACATACAGTTCTGTATAAATTATATCAACATTTACAAATGAGATAGAATTATTTACAAAATTCAAAATAGCTGGCCTGGCAGTGTCACAATGATCATCATAGTTCACAAAATCAGACAACACTAATAACATTTTTGAAGAAGTTGTCTTCCTCTCTGCACCACCAAGTGTGGAGAGTGTTCCCCAAACCTTGATTTCCAAGAATACTATCTCTGAGGTTGCACAGACTTAGATAAAAGTGGAAAAGATTAGAAAATAAATAAATAAACTCACATTTTCCCTTTTCTCCAAGTTATACAGGTACCTGAGACAATGCAACATGTCATGCACTAAAACATTAATAATAAAAACTATTTAAAGATTAAAGATTCTTCAGGCTCCATTCATTAGTTTTAGTGCACAGTGCAACATGGCTGATACAATATATACCTGCATATCAAAGCCTTTGGAGATTCATAAGCATTTGTACATAATGAGTCAAGACTATACATGTGGTTTTCCTATTTATTTAGGAGTATGTATGCAGACCACCCTCCAATTCAGCAAGTCAACAGCAAAGGAGTACTGGTTGTCCTAATGAGGTATCTATAGAAATGCAGCCATGTTCATAGGTTCATAGGTTCATAGGTAGGTACTAGGCTAATGGCCCTAGGACCTATACAAGCCTAGCCATAATGATTCCCTGGCTATTGCTTTCCACAGATATTTACTTTGCTGGACCCCTGTCTAGCAGGGCTACTGATGTGATCCCCGGGGTAAATTTCCTATCTCCCTTCCAATCATCAAGGTTCGTCTTGAAGAGGGCCATTGAGGAACTCTGCTTGACATGTATGGGCAGCTTATTCCAGAGTGCAGGGAGTTTATGAGTCAGGAACCTATCCCTCCAGCATGTTCTATTCATCATGATGACAAGGTTAAGATCCCTGGAGCATGTGGCTTGGAGGGATTGGAATTTCTTTAAGTGTAGCATGCCCAACAACTCTGGGTTTCACGTGGACTTGTATGTTAGGCAGAGATCACCTCTGAGTAGGTGATATGCAACAGAGTATAGCTGGAATTTCTTTAGATGGTCAGCATAAGGCATCTGCTTTAGGCCTGTGATTCTTTTTTTGAGGTATTTCTGCGGCCTTTCTAGTTGTTGCAGAAGTCTTGTGAGGTACATACCAAACAGGGCATTGTATTCTATAATGGGTCTAATGAGGGATGAGTACAGAGGGACAATGACCTCCTTTTTTCTGGATGAAAAGCCCTTAGTGATGAGGTGTGCCATGTAGAAGGATTTTATAACTGTTGTGGCTATGTGGTTATCAAAGGTGAGACCACTGTTCACCTGTGTCCTTAGGTCTCTTATCACACTTTCAATTTTTAGTGCACTGCCACCTATGTAGTAGTTCACAGCTATGTGCTTTTTTTCCCAAAGGGGACAACTATACATTTATTTGGCATTTAGCTTGAGCCCATGGCTCTGACACCAGGCATCTGTTTCAGTAAGGCCCTTTTGTAGTATATCCACATCATTTGGGGATTCAATAATGGCTCCCAGCTTGCAGTCATCTGCAAACTTTGTAAGCCAGAGTCTGTTAGTATTGGCCAGTACTTCAGAGAAGTAGATGCCAAACAAGAGTGGTCTCCCAGGACAGAACCCTGTGGTACACCACTTGTCACTTGTCTGGAGCTGGATTTGGAGTCGGCTACTTTTTACAGTGTGTATTCTGTCAGTAAGCTGGTTTGCAACCCATCGAGTGACATAGGGATTAATGCCGAGCTTAATAAGTTTATCTATGATTCCAGAGTGAGAGATAGTGTCAAAAGCCTTGGCGAGGTCCAAGTAGGCTGTGTGAACCACCTTACTCTCGTCCACGGCTTTGGAGACTGATTCGAAGAAGGCGATCAGATTCAGAAATCAAGATCGGCTCTTCACAAACCAGAACTGGGTGGGGTCCAGTGTTTGACCTTTGCCAGTGTCTTTGTTTATAAGTTCCATGATAATACGTTCCATGGCCTTGCAGATCAGGCTCGTCAGACTGATGGGGCGGTAATTTCTGGGATCCAAAGTGGATCCCTCCTTGTGGAGTGGGATGACTAAGGCAATGTGCCACTTGTGGGCCCGAAGCCTGAGGTGAGGCTATGATTAAACATGACACATAGGTGAGGTGCCAGTTCAGTTTGTAGTTCATGCAGTACACAGCCTGGGATGTCATCTGGTCCTATGGATGCTGTATTGATGTCTTTGGAGAGTGCATTTTTTACCTGAGTGGCCGTGATTACTGGAATTTGGCATTCTTTTGGTATTGAGATGGGCCCTTTAGGGGGTGGGTGGGTGAAGTTGGCACTGAATCTATCTACCAGGATATTGGCAATATCCTTGGGATCAGTATATCTAGGGCCATTCTCCTGTAGCTCAGAGCAGATATGAGTATTGCCATTTAGATTCTTGACATAGCTATAGAATACCTTGTGGATGTCTTTGGAATCTTTGGCAATTTTCTTTTCGTAACTAGCTTTGGAAGATTTTATGATGGATCTCAGCTTTCTACTGAGGCTGGTGATGGAGATTTTTTAATCCTGGGTTCTTCCTTTTTTCTGCAACAGTTTCTTCCTTCTGTTGTACAGCTTGTTTGTAGTAGGGGACCACCAGACTGGCTTCCTTTTTTTAGAGGACAGTGTCTTGGTTCTATTTGGGATGGCTCAGTCCATGCATGAGAGAATGCCCCTTAGTGTAGGATTCAGCAGTAGAACTTCCAGTTTCCATCTGCATGGGTGTCATGAAGTTTGTTACTTTTGACTTGAGAAGCATGAAGTTGGCTTTGGAGAAGTTTTTTACAGAGGTTTCCTTAAAGGGCGGTGGGGTGGGATGTGGATGTCAAGGGTGATTAGCTTATGGTCTGATCTGACCAATGAGGGGGTGACCACTAGTGTGGAGCATCAATCTCCCATCTTGGTAATGACCAGGTCTAGAATATTGGTACCCCTGGTGGGACTATGAATTAGTTGCTCTACGGCGTTGAAATTTATGAATTCCGAGAACCGTTAGCAAAGGTGTTGGTACAGAAGTAGTTTTCCCAGTTAATGGCAGGGTAGTTGAAATCACCCAGTATTAGGGTGTTTGGTTGTATCTTAATATTTTTACAGTATGTTTAGAAAGGTATAGTGAGAATCTTGGGGCATGGTGGAGGATCTGTAGTAAGCTACAATTTGTATTGCAGTCTTACCTAGTGTTAGTTGCACCTGGAGAATTTCAGATGCATTGTGTTGGGCTACCAGCCTAAGGTGTGAATATCCTTGATGAATATGGACACTACTCAACGTTTAGTGTTTCAGTCCTGGTTTGGTGGCTGAAAAGTGTGGTTTGAGTTGTAGTCTGGTATTACAGGGGCGCTCTCTGGAGCTTTAACCAGGTCTCGGTTACTGCACAGATATCAATGTTCTCCATTTTTAGGAAAGCCTCGAGAGAGTGCATCTTGAGGTTTAGACTTTTAGCACTGAGTAGCATTACCTTCAGATTTTGCTTGCTTGTACCCATTACAGTGGTAGTTTTGTCCTTTGAACCTTGATAAAAACGGCACTATAGGGGTGGCAAGAGCCTTAACCAGTAACCTGAATCTCAGGGGCAACAGGTGCAAACCATCTCTTGCAAAGCATCGTGGATTGTCGATCATGTCGTCCCAGGTAGAAAGATACTGGATCCCCTTTGAATGACACCAGAAGCTTAGCCAATTATTGAAGTCAATCATTTTGTTCTTTTACTGTGGTATCATTCTGGGTGATGGGAGGATGCTACTCAGGGCTAAGGTCATACCTGCCTGGGCTACATGATCCGAGAGCTCTTCCATGTAAAATGCAATGGGGGTGCTTTTGACAGCGCATTGATTTCCCTTTCCTGTATATAGTACTGAGCACTAAAAAAATAAAAAAAAATAAAAAACTCCCCAGTTACATTCCAGGGTAATCTGTATTTGCAGTGTAGTTCCCTACAGGGTAGGCAAACTTACTACCTCAAGTAAATTTGTCTCTCCCCCTCAGAGTGATGCTGCTGAGTGCCTGCCAATGGGAACTCACACAACAGCATCCTACCTACTTTTTTAATGACCCCTGGTCTGCTCATTACTAGGAAGTAAAATGTCATTAGGAATATCTCCAGACATGCAGCTCTCTTGGGTTCCTTGCAATCAGTATGGCAATAATGCACTAAGAAACATTATGCCAAAAGTTTTAAACTTCTGATGAATAATATGGAAGTTCAAAAACAATTACTGTATTTTAAGTAAAGTGCTTTTCTTATTTTGGTGGCATGGCATAATTCTTGTTAGTATGTTATATGTTTATTAATCACCACTAGGCATGACGGCTGAGCATAGCACAGCATGATACCATAGTTAGCCTATATGTCACCAAATATCTACATGTATTGTGCTACTGCTTAAGGTACAGGATACTATACGAAGCTGCAGGTCAATACCACACAGTTCTTCCCACTGTCCTGAGCATGGGAGCACATAGTACATAGTGGAGACCTATGTGTGACCTAATTAAGAGAGTGATAGTGGTTACCACAACTGATGTCCCTTCTAAAGGCTTATATATACCTATATATCTGTACTCTCTACTTTTGCTTCTTCCCAACACATACCTACAGTGGATCAAGGTTTGCTCTCCCCTTTACTTTGAACTGTTTTGTTGAATGTTTATGCATTCTGTGGGGGATGGCTGAGT
>NC_056735.1:1021279701-1021330836 GCF_019279795.1 Protopterus annectens
AAAGAATTATGATCAGATCTGCAATTATAACCATCTTCATGTTCTTGTTCTTGATATTGATTCCAAGATCCACCTCTCGAGTTTTACTTTTGAGGTAAATTTCTTGGCATCCATGTCTCAAACATATAATAAGCTGTTAATGGTCAGAGACCAAATCATAATTTATTAAATCCCATTAGCAGTGGATGTGTGTCTTCTCAGCTGGTGAGGCAACAGAACAGGGGGTACATTGTTTTTTTTTTTTTTCTGCATGACTTAATTGGTCAAAACTGATATGCTGATTACTGCAGAAGGTGTCTAGTTAAAATCCTAACACCTACTGGAATTGCTCACAGTAAAATGTTTAGGACCATGATGCTGATTATTTTTTAGCCTTTGATATCTTCAGCAACACCCTTGATATCAATGGGAAAACCAAACCATGTAATCATTGGGGTGATTTCATTGTGCTTATTAACTGAATGTTTTATAAAATCCCTCAGGGAGGGTCTGATCTAAGCATACAGATCAAGTGATATTATTTATTTATTTATTTATTTTACTTAAAGTTTTAACTGAGGTAGAATGCTGATATTTGTGGACCGTGTACATGTTCAGTCATGTAGCAAAAAAAGTAACAACAGCAATAAAGGAAATATAGATAAAATGGCAATATAGTGCAGCAAAGTTAAGAAGCATACAGAAAATTGTAAGAGGAATAACTAAATTGTATATGAAGTAATAGACTTATAATGGTGAAAACAAAGAAATATATGTAATATAATCAAATACAAAGTAGTAAACTTGGGTCTATATCATAACATCAAAGTTCTCTAACATCGAATGTTATTATATCGAACCCTAAAAACCGAAGTGTGAAAACATCGAACAGTCAGAATAGCAAATTTTTTCCCAGTGAAAAAATTCACTTTTCCAAGAAACATACACACAGCACAAACACACACAAAAAACAGCCATCCACACACATACACTTAAAATCCTAAACCTAAACTAAACTTTACATACAGTACTAGCTATCCACTTACATTAACCCAACCCTAACCCTAAGGTCCGTCACTATCGCACACTCACCTAACCCATGCCCTAACCCTAACTCACCTAACCCGCCCCCTAACCCTAACCTACACACAATCGCACACTTACCTGACCAGCGCCCTAACCCTAACTCACCTAACCCACCCCCTAACCTTAACCTACACACAATCGCACACTTACCTGAACCCGCACCCTAACACTAACGTCCACACAACCCCACAGTTACCTGACCCGCTCCCTAACCCTAACTCACCTAACACGCCCCTTACCCTAACCTACACACAATCGCACACTTACCTGAACCCGACCCGTAACACTCCAACATATTGAATGCTGAAAACAGCAAAGCCACAGCAACGGCCCACCGAATTCTTTCCCTGTGAAAGAATTCAATGTCCTGCACCTTCGCTGTTTTCAGTGTTCGACATTACAGGTTCGATATTATAACATTCGATGTTAGAAAACTTCGATGTTATAATATAGACCCAGTAAATTTATTATGATTATAAGATCTTAAAAGATAACAGATTATTTATCACCTGTAGAGAAAGGGTTATAATTATAAGAGCAAGATAGTTATATGTACAGTGTATACAGACTGCAGGGTTACAAAAGGGGAGTACAGACTGTACACATCAGCTAAGGCATAGGTAGTCATTATCTAGTCACTAGACATATAACTTTAAGAGCTCAAGATCATTACTCCTGCACTTCCTCCGGAGTGGTTTACCTCAGTATTTGTCTCACTTGTCACGGTTTTTATGTAGGTAAAACCGAAAGAATGCTTAAAAAGAGAATCTACGAACATGTTTATGAAATTGCTAAGAACAAAGAGACTAATGCTTTTTTCAAACACTCGCTTACTTGTAGTCACATGAACATAAAGTTTTTTGTTCTAGAACGAGTAACTCAAGACCCCAGAGGTGGTGACTGGGAGACTCGTCTTGCCAATAGAGAATTGACATGGCAGCTTAAGTTAGACGCCACTAAGTTCCCGGGTATGAATGACAGCATTAGTCTTGCTTGTGTCCTTAGGGCAAACAGGGACAAACTATGATATTTTGTTGGAGTTTATCATATCAAACTGATGTGTGTTTTAAATTACTTTTCACACAATATTTATTTCTAGTGCAAACTAAAGTTCATTGACTTATGTCATCTCCCACTAGATTTTGCTTCAGATTGTTATGTCAAAGTTGTTAAGCTTGATTTTTGATTTGACTTAGTAGTATATTATTTGTGTACTCTATTTTTTGGGGCACAATTAAAACACAACACAACACAAGTTTATTAACATTTGGTTTTGTTATGTTTATTACATTAACATACTGTCCTTGTATTGACCATCAGCTGGTGCACACTGTAGCATAGTGTTTTCGCCCGGTTTAAGTCTTATCTCCTCATTTTTTTGGCTCACATAGGTTTTGACAATAGAACAATAGATGTGGGTTTTAAACATCTTGTAACTCCTCACTGCATTCAAGCTAGCATTAGTTGAGAGCTGCAAAATCATTAGTTTTGCATTAGTACTAATGTCAAGGTTTATTATTTATGATTATTTTCAGCATTTTGTTTAAAGAAATTTTTTGGTTTTAAATCCAAGTTTTAGAGAGCTGTAATTGGCATTTTTAAGTTGTGCAAAGCATTTTAAAACAGTTTGACTGAATGTTTTATTTAATTAATTGATTCTGATTATTGTAATTGGTGATTTTTAATTGTTTAATTGGCTCAGCAGTTTAATATAAATGCACTGCACTGCCAGAAAAACATTGTAACTTGACAAAGCCTGGGATTGCCAGGTGAAAGCGCTTGTTTTATTCTGTATTAAAGAAGATTTCGTTTTCTATGCTGTTTCTGGAGTTGGATTTTCACCAGTTTATCTGCTTTTACAAGGAGGTTTCTCATTGAGATTTGTTAACTTTGGGCATTTTGCTCTACAACTACAATTTGTCCTGGAAGCTTTGGTATGCTGACTTCTTGCCAGCACTGTTTCTTAGTTTGTTTTTTGCCTTATTGCTTCATAGGTAGTCATTATCATTAAAATGGCAAAAAATAATTTTTGCTATTGAACCAAGGTAGGATTTTAAATGATTGCAATGAGAAATTCACTTTTTTTTTGCCCCTACTATGTGATTAGCTAGTAGAACTCATTTTTTCCTGCAAGTTCCTAACTTCTTAGCTCAACTTATAAGTTTGGAATGCAGCCAGGGATATATCTGACATGGTAGTTCTTTCACTGCATCTGGTAGGATATATTGTTTTGTTATAAGATCTTGGAGGTGAGTTGCAATTCTTCTCAGTAAAAATGTTTACAACCATAACGTTGATTATTTTTGAGCCTTTGATACATTCAGCAACACTGCTGATATCACTGGGAAGGCCAAACCATGTAATTCTTGGGGGTGATTTCATTTTGCTTATTAACCCAGTGTTGGATAAAATCCCTGAGTTTGAATTTTTGACTGAGGAAGAATACTGATTTTTATGGACCATGTCAGTCATGCAACCCCCCTCCCCCCCAAAAAAAATGCAATGACAACAGCAAAAAAAAGGAAATATGAGGTGTGTCAGGAAGGCAATAGTGATTTCCTTTGCTCTTGGGTCTCCCAATTCTATGATTCTGAGCATAACATACAGGTATCTTTTGAAGCAGACCTTTAAACGTCTTCCTGTTACATGGGCACAGGGAGGTTCAATTCCATGATTTGTAAAACCAGAGGGCTGAAACAGACAGTTAAACATCTGTAGGATCCAAATACTACCATGTACTATGGAGACAATTCACTTAAAATCCTAATCTTCAAGGCTATAAAGGCTACTGGAAGCCTTTTATGGCCTCAGTCAAGAAGGCTTGGAGAAAACAGGATTTCTGGGCTTTCCCTATTATATCATTGAAACTACTGGCCCACCATCTTAATATTAGACGCTGATCTCATGCCATAATCTCTGTGATACCTGACATATTAGTGTTCCATTATTCTGTCAATGGAATTCATGCTGTAATGACTTAATTTTATAACAAACTGCATTCTGATCCCACTGCAGGGTAGACTGTGGGACTTTAACTCCTGCTCACTACCACTTGGTTTGCATTTTGTGATGTAGTATACCTAAACTGACCTATCTCCTTGGGGGAAAATTTTCAGACCATTGATTACTTGCTGTCTACCAATGTTTCTCTTTCAGAAAGCCACCCTACCAGCCTGTGCATCAAATTAAACAAAAAAAAAAAAAAGAATTTGGACAGTCTTTCTTCATCAGTTTAATATCAGCAACGCATGACAGAAACTCCTGTATTTGACTGATTTGCGCAGTTGATTGAAAAACGACAATGAGTCTGCATATCGTTGTAGCTGCAGATCTTTTTTACGACTCCTTAAAAGACCAAAATATTCAAAAATATCCTGGATTTGGGACTGTGGACATATATTTTCAAATTAGTCAGTTTTTTCTCAATAAGGCATTATTAAGAACTGACAAGGTGGTTCTGATTTGCCTCTCCTCTTCTTTGAAGTCCAACAGATTTGTTTAACTGTGACTATTCTCTTAACAGCTTTGTATGAGACTTTAATAAGGAATTTCAGACACTCAGTTGGGACTTCCTTTGGGATGTAAAGGCTAAACATATTTTTTGGGAAAACTCATTGAATGGTACTGGCTAAAGCACATTATGCCTATTGCAAGGATTCTGACCAGTAGTTACTGCTCAATAGTCTTCTTGCTCTCTCTCGCTCTCGCTCTCTCTCTCTCTCTCTTTCTCATGGCTCAAAGCAGGAATCTTATCTTTCCCTGTGACATTTTATCCTTGTGGAGTAATCACTTAGCTTGCTTGTCAAACAATGCAGTCATTGGGGGATCTCTGTGGTTGATGTTTGCTTCTTCATAAAGTCATAGTTAACTGATGGGTATGGCTGTCAAACCTCAATAAATCCATTCAAGTGGTTTTTGGGTTTAAGTGACTAATTTGTGATAAGTTTTGCTTTGTCAATTGATGGTGATCAAATCTGTCTTCTGCTCCTTATTCTTCTTTGTTTGACCTTTCAGGCTATCCTGATTAATTGTGGGATGCTATTAGTACCTGGTAATCTTAATTGACTCACCTCTTCTCTTTGATGAAGGATAATTTGACCCCTTAAATAAAGCAATTTAATGCACTGGTCAAATAATGGGATTCCCTCCGGCTTGCCTTCTCTTCCTGGTTTGAACTGGTATGGCATTTCTGCTTCTGTTACACACGTTTATTTTCCAAGCTGGAAATCTAATGGAATTAAATAGGCAGCAGCATGTGAGAAACCTGCATAGAAATATTCCCCATTTTTCTCTGGGATAAATGTACTGCTAGATTTGTCAGCACAGGTTGGCTGGGATTAACTGATTTAGCAAGACATAATAAAGCCTCTGTTGCTTCTATGCTCATACATACTAGATCATTTTCTCTTTCTGTATTATTCCTGAGAAGATGCTAATGAGATTTCATGCTGGCTGCAGTTTTAGCTGAATACAGAAAGTTTGCACCCTGGAGGTCACAAGCAGGGTTATCTTACATGGCTGTGCTCGTTTTCCTTGATCAATCAAGGCCACATAAGGTCAAACAGAATTTTTACCTCAGACTTGTGTACCATTCACAAGAAACCCATTTTCTGAGGTCTTCCTGTAACTGATTTTTAGCTTACATGAATGTTAAAAATGATATAACTTTGGAAACTTGAAATGAGTGCATTATTTAGAGCTGAGAGCCGTTGTCCATCTCATATTGTAAGTTAGAGACTTTCTTGCTATTTTACTGAAGTTTTCTTCTTCCACTGCTTTAGTGCATTCTATCAGTCTTTTAAAGCCTCAGGAGACTGAGGATCGAAAGCTGTGGCTGAAAAAAGCATAGACTGTAGTTTTTTTTTTTTTTTTTGGTGTTTCAGAACAGGAATATGCAGCTTGTAATGTGTATGGCACCTCCAAGTATAGTCTAAATGTTTAAGAAGGTTCATTTTTTTCAGTAACAGTATGTGCTGCTAGGGCCTATGTTAAATCATCGAATGCTTAAAAAAACGAATGATGATTTATCGAACCCATGTAAGCTAAAGCTTACAATCTTGAATGCTTAGAACAGCGATTTTTTTCCATGGGAAAAAAAATTGCCTTTCCACAAAACAAAAAAAGAATAAAACAAATTTGAAAACATTAAATAAAGTGGGGGGCTTCTCCCCCCACACCCCCCCAATGTGGGGGGCTGTGTCCCCCCACAAACCCTACTTGAATATACTAACTCCAAGATCGCTCTACAATGATGAAAACAGCAAAGTAACAGAAGCATCCAAGCAAATTCTTTCCCTGGGAAAAAAAATCGCTTATATGCCGTTTTACTGTTTTGCCTTTTCTTGCTTTCAAGTTCGATCAAGGCGCATTTGAAAGAATGCATCTTTGATCATTTAATAGGAATGCTGTTGCTAGAGGTGGGGTAATGCAAGTGCTAGATGTGTCAAAAAAAGCAGCTTTGGGCGTTGTCTAAAACAACTCTTGTTCTTATCTTCTGGTTTTGGAAAAGTAATTTCTGATGATTTCCAACAGCTTGCTTTGCTATGCTAGGCAGTTTTAAAGGGGTTACTAGAAAATCTGTAAATGGCAATTAGTATTATGAGTTCTGAGCAATGTTCTTATATTTTCCTGCCCACCAGCCTTGATTATTTGTGGGACTCTGTCAAAATGGTCAAGATCTTTAAAAAGGAAATAACTGGGCAGGAAAGTGTTCTTTGTATATGCAGAGAACCTTCTTTACATTTGAGACATTGGATGATCCTTCCATGGAAATTTCAACTTCTCAAAATTCCCAGTAGGACAATGTCCTTCTTTAGGTTTAGCAAAATATAAATTAAAAGATACATTTAATATTGTTTTATGCCATGAGAATACATGAACAAAAAGTCCACAAGAAGTTTAGTAATAGGCCAAGAAAATCTCAGCTGTAATTGACTGTGTGATCTAAATGTTAAATCCAGTACTATGGACCCCTTATAAGAGGAATCATAGCAGGTATTCTGATAAAGCAGTAATCTCTTAGCAGGCATTCTGTTAAAGGAGTAATCAAAAGTCCTATATTATGAATAAAGTTATGGTACAGAGATACAGCTTTTGCATTTTTGACTTCATCATTTCACTTATCGAAAAAAGGGATCTATATCACAATGTCAAACTTACAAAAGTTCAGTCGTTGTAACATCAAATGCTAAGGTCTGAAACCCAACAAAACCAAAAACACAGAAGATCGATTTTTTTCCCAGGGAAAAAAAATCACTGTTCCCGTGACAAAAAAAAAAAAAAAAAAAACTTTAAACTTAAACTAAAGTGGGTGGCTTCATCCCCACACACTCCAATGTGGAGGCTGTGCCCCCTACCCACCTCGACTTAAATATACCAACTCCGAGATCTCACCACAGTGGAGGAAATATCAAAGCACCGAAAACGGCTCATCAATTTTTTCCCTGGGAAAAAAGTCAATGGGCCGTGGCTTCACTATTTTCAACTTTCGGACTTTAGGGTTCGATATTACAATGCTCAAACTAGTTTTAGTTCGACTTTGTGATATAGACCCGAAAAAAGAGTAGTATGTTACTTTATACATATATACATACATACATACATACATAAATTACATGTTATTCCACATTATTTTGCATTATTTACATGATTTACATATTTTTGCAAACCTGTCCTGTTTACATATTTTTTTACAATTTCTTCATCAGTGGCACAACACGATTTTAGAACACATTTCTTTCATCCTAGTTTACTTAATTTCCATCTATCTTCCTCATTGCTTTTTCCACAACCATGTTCTAATTTTTGCAGTACATCTTTGTCCTTTCTATTTTTATCAAGTATCCTTTCACACCTTCTTTTCCACAAAACCCATATTGAAACAAATAATATTTTATCCCAATTTTGAATTTCTTCCCTCCTTCTTTTTTCGTATTATCATACAATATCATTACCATGAAATCTTCCTAGCTTTGTCCATTTTTACACTTTTCCCCAACAGACTTGTTCATTTTACATTCTAAAGAACAATGTTTTGCAGTTTCCTCTACCTTGCAGTCTTAACATAGTCTTTCCTCTATTACTTTATATTCCATGTTTTCCATAACAGGTAACTTGTTAAACAAATTTCCCCCAAAAAAGTCCCCAGCTTCATAATAATCCTCAAACCATTTCCTTCCTCACTTTAATGTATCATCTGATAAATCACCCCATGAATATACAAGAAAGAAGTCTTGCATAATCTTTAAATACCACTCATCATTCTCTCACTACATTCTTATTTTTTTAAATTTCCATAACTTTATATTTACATATTGCTTTCTTTCAATAATTTCTTTCTCATCATTTATTTTCATTTCCTTTTGTTTCTATAACTCTTCATACCTTTAATATAACAAATTTCTCAGCATTTTATTTTCCCTATTTTCCACATAATTAACATTTTGAAATAGGTGCACTGACATTTAGAAAAAATAAGATTTTTCAGACCTAACCAACTTTTTAATGTATATTATTTTCTTTTAATATGGTTCAATTTTGAACTCCATAAAAATTATAAATAATTTCTAACAATTACTTTTCAATTTTTCTAGGAAAGATACTCTTCCAGCATATGCAAGTTTGCCCAATATGTATGTATTTAACATTTCATGAGAAATTTAAACTTTTCCACCACAGCAGTACTTTTTTCAATTTCACTTTTCTCAGATATAAACTGTTTTCATCTTCCCCAAACTTTACCCCTAGTATGCTAAGTTTCTCTCTATTATAATAAATTCCATTCATCTCCTTTATTTCACCCGACCTCTTACTTTTTTCGTGTATTCAATCACAATCAGGCCTTTCAAACAACTTTTAAATTCCTTTAATACTTTCATTCATCTTTCCTCTATTTTTTTCCAAATCATCTACAAGACAGACATACTGGTATCACTATTTCCTTTCTCATTTTCAGAATACCTCATCCTTTTCTGACATACAAGTTTGAATAACTGCACTCATTGCTAGAACAAAACTGCAAATACCCAATGGACGTCCTTGCTTACCTTCCCTTCTTACCTTGATCTCTATTGCCATCCATCCATTTAACATTAACTTCATCCATTAATTTTCATAACAATTTTTTTATGGTTTCCCCTATTTTTTACTTATTTCATATGCATCCATATTTTACTATGTCACATAGATACTCATTACATTTTAAATTAACATCAAGAATATTTAAGTCTTTCAGATACTCAACCTCAGAAAGGATATAACCATCTAGAGAATGCAGAGATCTACAGTGATATTTGCCAAAATGCATAAGTGAAAATTTCTTAGCATTAAACAATATATTTGACAAGTTGGAGTATGAAAATCTAATTGCTCTTGCAAACTCTTTTGGTTAGTTATGTTTAAAATAATACACCCTTAACTTTGCATCATCTGCACATTTACTGAACCTACTTTATTTGATTTTGGATAGCGTGGGTAATTTAATAAAGCCTACACAGTCTTATTTACCATGTAGGCATTGTGGCATGTGGCATGAAAGCAAGCAGGTTTGCGATCCAGTAAACAGAGCTGGGCAGCCCGCACGTGCCAACATGGAAGTATCTGTGGCATGCAAATCACCTCATAAGCAGGTGAATTTCAAGCAAACGAGGGAGGTAGAGTGATCCAGTTAGCAGAGAGGCAGTCCTGCAGACCCTGTGCTGGTGTCTGTAGTGTACATGGAAAAATTCCATGTTCAGGATTTTAAACAGACAACAGGGGCTGCAAAAGTGTAGTTAGATGGAGAGAAATAGGATAGCAAACACACATATGTGCAAAACTATCCACCGCATGTCCAAAAATGTAAGAGAAATAAATTAAAATATATATATTTTTTAATGATCTGGTAATGCTTGGGCAGCGCACTGCAGTGTGAAAACATATAGTTATAAAACAATTAAAAAAAAAGTGGAAAACCAAATTTCATATTATGTAACAGAAATGTAGTATAGGACTCTGTGTGGAGTATCCACAATGGTGCAATGGTGCTGTTGCTAATGAGATAGGGCCTGGAACCATGTAGTTTCCAGGTTGTGTGTACGGAAACCTATGCAAATGAGTTGAAGTTACTGAATAGCACAAATGGGTATCAGTGCCTGCATATCCCTTCTGTATAGGCACAGAACCATGTCACTGTCCACAGAACAGGTAGCTGTCATCAACAAGGGGTTGTGTCTGAAGACTTGTAATCTCATTGGAGGTCAGCTGCACCTGTTTGCTTGGTGCATAGCTGCGCTCATCAGGGGTGTGTGTACACTGGTTGCTAAACTTTGTTTACCTTCAGGGCACATGTTTTGGTGTGTTTGCAAGGCATGCTGCTGTGCTGAGTGTGCCCTTTCAGGGGTGTGTGTACAATGACTGCTGAGCTTTGTTTACCTTCAGGGCATTTGTTTCCATGTGTTTGAATGGTGCGCCCCAGTGCTGAGCACATCCAAAAGTCAATGATATATTAATTACTGATTCACTTAAACTAGAGCCATTAAATGTCCTTAATGATGTACTTGCCAGGTGGAATGCATCATAGATAGCCAATCAGACAGCCTACACCTACAGCAGAGCCCAATAAAGGCTGCACACATCCTATAATCTGATTTGTCCCCTAAATTCTCCACCAGTGGAGTACAGACTTGGGAATTTTAACTAAAGGAATACTAGGGGCTGCTGCAGGTCTGCTACATCTGTATATGCTAGATGCTGAGGTCAATGCTGCTGCTGCTGACAACAGGCCTAGATTGAGAAGGAGAAGAGTGTTTAGGCCCAGGGTTACCTTCCAGGAACTACACAAGCTGGAGATTTTAGAGCACTACAGGGTGGACAGGGACATACTACAACAACTCACTGAGTTCTGCCACCCTCAACTCAGACTCAGAGCCAGCAGAGGGGAACCCATCCCAGTGGACACAAACATATGTGTAGCTCTAAGGATACTAGCCACAGGTACTTTCCAAAGACCAACTGAGATCATGATGGGGGTCTCACTGGCATTAGCATCCAGGGTACTCCACCAGTTCCTGGATGCCATGCTGCCACATGCCAGTGAGCACATTTATTTTCCCCTCAACCTTGAGATGAGGGCTAGCAAGATGCAACACTTCTACTATGTAGCACACTAGCCTGAGGTACTGGGTGCCATAGACTGCACTCATGTACACATGAAGGCACCACCTGGTGAGGAGGGCAGAATCTGCATCAACCACAAGGGATATCACTACATCAACTGCCAGGTCATGTGCAATCCTCAGGGCATTAACATGAATGTGTGTACTGGCAGCCCTGGCAGTTATCATGACTCCCATATATGGCACCCATCGCAGCTGTAGCAGATGTTTGCTAGGGGGGACATCCCGCATGGCCATTTGCTGGGGGATGCTGGCTACACACCGGAACACACACACACACACACACACACACACACACACACACACACACACACACACACACACACACACACACACACACACACACACACACACACACACACACACACACACACACACACACACACACACACACACGCCCATGGAAGAACTCCATAATGAGGCACATGCACAAACTAGGAGCATCATAGAGCATGTGTTGGACTGCTGAAGTCACAGCTCAGGTGCTTCCATATATCTGACAGAGCCCTGCAGTACTCTCCAGCCACATGTGCACAGATGTTCACAGTATATGCCATGCTACACAATATGATACTGTGGAAACAGCTGCAGCCAGATCAGCAAAGGGAAGGGACACTCAGCCCCACATCAATGCCTAAGTCACCAGAGCCAGAGCCACAGGAGGACTTGGAGGAGGAACCCCCTTAAGATGTCCCAGTAGGCAGATGTAGGTGTGCCCAGTGTGCCCTGGCCTTGGCCAAGAAACAATGCATAGCACATGCACTGACAACCTAGGGCCCTAGGGACTGACATCTTCCTCTGACTCGCATACATATAGTAAACGTGATGCCAGCCAGCCCACACAACCTGTACCTAACCATGTATTGGCTGTGCACTGCATGCATCAGGCAAAGTCAGTCCCAAACTAAATAGCTATCAACTGCTGCATTTGCAAGGTAAGTTACTCACCTATACACCACTTGTACAGAGTACTAGAATATGCATATGTATGGACCTGCTGCGTGTATGCAAGGGAATATAGTGGGTTACTGGGATACTTGAAGATTTAACAGCTACATGTGACAACAGGTAACCATTACAATAGCATGTGCTCCATAATAGTCACTTGGCCTCATGGCTGGAATATCCACTACATTAGTCAAGGGAGATGGTAAACAATGGGCTCAGAGGACAGTTGCACAACTGTCTATGCCAGCAAATCATGGGCTGTTCGCCCCCCCACCCCATCACATCAGTGTTGCCATACAACTGCTGTAACAGTATGTCAGCAATGATATATCAGCTGACCAGCCAGCCTTAGGGCTGTGACATAGAACCTGGGCACACGTTGGATGTCACATGTCATGCAGGAATGATAATGGATGTCTGCATACTGTTGAATGTGTGATGAATGACCCAACTCTCTCTGTTGGCCTGTGTGGCTCAGTGGGATAGGGACAGTAACATGGGTGATGGTGTTGATGGTTTGAATCTTGCAGCATCCACATCTTCTGCATGTGAGGTAGTTGTATGGTGGTAGTCCCACAGACTGTCATACCCCTCCATCTGTTACTGCCTGCAAGCTGGACAAAGTCAGAGAAAATGGGGGGAACAAAGGGACATAACTACAAACATGCATTACCCATGCTCTGATTAACCTAGAAGGTGGCTAGTATAGCAGTGGGTTGCATCACAACAGAATATCCGCAGGATATAAAGTCTGTCACTCAAATGTGTCTGTAGGTAGTACGGTTCAGTGACTGCATAATACAATAAGTTACCAGAACACCACAAATGTATGAGGAACAGACCAGACATATGGAGTGAAATGCTGGACTTTCTGCAAAAACATGTACAGTGAGAGATATGCAGAATTTCTCCCTGTATGTGGTGTTACCTTATGTACCCCAGTCACATATTAAATACAGCAGACAGCTGGGGAAAGCCGTGGACAAGTTCAGTGAAGTACTGTACTGGGGAAACATGTGCAGATGCCAATGTCAGTAGCACACAAAATCCTGGACTGGAGTACAGGGAGCTCTGGTCTGCAGTCACCTTGTAAGTACTGACAGTCCCACTGTGCATGTGCATGCACTTAGCTAATGAGTGCAATTCTGTTGCCTCTCCATGACAAAGACCTGCTATGTGGAAATAAATCTGTACATACAGACAGCAAGTAATCATTCTGTCTGCCCCTATCCCCCACTCACATCAGCAGTGTATCTAGCAATATGTACCCCAAATACATATAATACTGATATATATATATATATATATATATATATATATATATATATATATATATATATATATATATATATATATATATATATATATATATACCTAAAGGAGAGATATCTATACCAAATGATTGTAGCCCCCCAAACATCTCTAACTCCCAGGTGAGAACTGCTCTCTCCAAGGCAAAGAACACAGCATCCATGGGACCTGATGGTGTCCCCGGCTGTGTGCTCCATGAACTCAACGAGGAATTAAACCCACAGTTAGGACAGCTGTTTAATCTTAGTCTCACCTCTGGATACGCACCCAGGAGTGGCGCACAGCAACTGTGGTCCCACTCCACAAAGGCGGTGCCTCCACCGACCCTGGAAATTACCGTCCCATTAGCTTGACAAGCCTTATCTGCAAAGCCATGGAGAGGATCATAATGGATCTCATAAATAAAGACATAGGGAATTTGCAGACCTTGGATCCAACCCAGTTTGGCTTTGTCAAAGGCAGATCATGCCTTTTAAACTTGGTTGACTTTTGAAACAGTCACCAAGGCCATTGACGAGGGTAAGGCAGTCCATACAGCCTACCTAGACCTGGCAAAGGCTTTCGATACAATACCCCACTCGGGTATCATTGAAAAACTCATCAACTTAAATGTAAACCCATACATTACAAGATGGGTTGCAAACTGGCTGAGTGACAGAACCCACAGGGTCAGAGTTGCTGGCGCCATGTCAGACTCAAAGCCTGTCACAAGTGGTGTCCCACAGGGCTCAGTCCTGGGCCCACTCTTGTTTGGCATCTACTTTTCTGAAGTACAAGCAACCACAGGAGGGTTATGGCTGACAAAGTTTGCAGATGACTGCAAACTGGGCCGTAGTTGAAAACACATCCGACACAGATATCCTTCAGAAGGGTCTCACAGAAATGGATAACTGGTGCCAGAGCCATGGCCTAAAGTTAAATGCCAAGAAATGCATAGTCATACCCTTCAGGAAAAATAAGGTTACCCTAGCTACCATATAGGTGGCAATCCCTGATCACAGAAGAAGTTATCAGGGACCTGGGAACCCAGGTTGACAGTAGCCTTTCATTCGACACTCATATTGCTAAAGTAGTTAGGAAGACCTTCTACATTGCCCACCTTATCATGAAGGGATTCACATCTAGATCAAGGGAAGTCATAGTCTCCCTATACTCATCACTCATCAGACCAATGATCGAGTACAATGCCCCATTCGGAATGTATCTGACCCGACACTTGCAGCAGCTGTAGAGGCCACAAAAGTTCCTCACCAAAAGGATAAAGGGTCTCAAAAATCTGTCTTATGCTGCCCGACTGAAAGAACTCCAGCTATATTCAGTTGCTTACCGCTTGCTCAGAGGTGACCTATGCCTGACATACAAGGCCATGTCAAACCCAGAGTTGATGAACATGCTTCATCTCAAAAAATCTAGATCCCTCAGAGCCACAAGGGCGGGAGACTTAAACCTCGACATGGTTATTAATAGGATGTGCTGGAGGGATAGATTCATCACCCAAAGACTCCCTATGCTATGGAACAAAATCCCGGTTTATGTGAGGCAGAGCACCTCGCTGGCCTTGTTCAAGAGGAATCTTGACCAATGGATGGGAGACCGCAGATACACCCAGGGGTTACCTCAGTGTCACTGCTCGACAGAGGCACAGTAAAATAATGGGCATAGTTTCTCCAAACTAAAGGGGTGGCGTAAGCCACAAAACTATGGGCTAGGCTTAAAAATGCCCTCGGGCAGATAGCCTAGTATGAACCTATGAACCTATGAACCTATATATATATATATATATATATATATATATATATATATATATATATATATTTTTTTTTAAATATATTACAATGAGCCATATACTGTCTAGAACACAATGACATTTATAGAGACAAGTTTATTTTCATTTGTAGAGACATCCCTGTTTTATATATATATATATATATATATATATATATATATATATATATATATATATACATATGTGTGTGTGTGTGTGTGGGGGGGTGTATGAATTCCCCACATACCCTATAAAAGCTGTGGTTATCTGAACTCCCACATCAATACATTTGCCCAGAAGAACCAAACCAAGGCCAAAACAGCACATATTCCATTCACCCTCAGACCCCTGTGCCTGCAGAATTTCACCCATTTAGACAGACACAGGTGGGCAGGTGGTGTAATGCATAATGGTTCCAACACGTGCCTTCGACAGGGAAAGTTTTCCTTGGCCACATGGTTGTCTATATAACTTCCATCAGCCACAAATGGCCATACTAGTGATTGTACACACATAACAGGGATATTAACAGGTACCCTACTCCTAGGGCAATAGGTACAATAACAGTACCAATCAATATCACCCTGCAGGCCTCACATGCTGTCCAACACAAGCCTACTTTGCTCAATCTGCAAGTACAGTGCCTGAAATCACATATTCAACCAATGCAATCTGTGGCGCATGCAATAAGTACTGTGAGCTATAGTATGTAACAGTGGATAGGTAGGGGTTCTAATCTCACTGCAGCCAACTCAGTGTGTGTGTGTGTGTGTGTGTGTGTGTGTGTGTGTGTGTGTGTGTGTGTGTGTGTGTGTGTGTGTGTGTGTGTGTGTGTGTGTGTGACTATATCTCCTCGCAGTACAATGGACATGCTCTCACAGTCTATCACTGTGCAATGGTTATGCACTTTTTGGCCTGTAACTAGCTGCTACCCTTAAAATTGTCCTCCTCTACATGGTCTGCTGATGTCATCCAGCTAAGAGCATTGACTATTAGTCTAATGTAAGATAAACTCCATGGCACATGCTCAATCCGCAGTTACAGTGCCTGAAATCACATATTCAACTGATGCAATCTGTGGTGCATGAGATAAGTACTATGAGCTATAGTTTGTAATAGTAGATAGGTAGGGGTTCTAATCTCACAGTAGCCAACTCAGTGTGTGTATGTATATCCATACCACATACTTATGATAATCTTTGTAATGTAAACATTGGTAGAGTTTTGCATTATTTTACTGGTAGCCAACTCAGTGTGTGTATGTATATCCATGCCACATACTTATGATAACCTTTGTAATGTAAACATTGGTAGAGTTTTGCATTATTTTACTGGTTATGGGTGATGTGGCCTCCCAAATGAATGACCACAACATGGCCTGTTCATATCAACAAGCATTATGATAATACTAGCAGACATGAAGCATGGTATGTGCATCCAGTATTGTTCTTTGTACTGTGTACCACTACATAGGTAAGTTTTCCACTGTGCATGCAGCCAACATGCACTATGTGTGCACTGTGGCATGTCCTGTATGCAGTGAGTGGAAGTGCTGCTAGTCTGAATGTGGCCATGTGTGCATGTCAGGCTGTGACAGCATTGTACATCATGTCACAGAGCAATAGGAGATGTGCATATCACTGACATGATGGCCATACAGCCATCACAATTAGAGACATCACCACCACTTGTCACAGGAACAGCACATATTGCCCAAGTCCATGGAGATGCACCAACAGCCCAAGTGTTTAGATGACATCTGCTCAGCTAATCATACAGATGGCATTTGTGGAAGTGCACTGAGGTGCTTTCTGTACCAGACCAGTATGGGCAGTCTGTGCTAAGGGTGTGTTACATTCTGCTACATAAATGTCATCAACAAGCATGTATTACTAACATCATGCAGTGGCTTAATGTCCTTAGGGTGTCTAATCCATCTACTATGCTTCCTAGAGATAAGCAGAATATACAATCAAGTGGGGTCACACCTTGTCCTGTATGCATGGCACAGATCACCTTCGAGTACACTGTATGGCACAAGTGGCACTGACACGCATTGCAGATGAAAAGTGTTGAGTATATACTGATGATATAATAGGACCCTGTGAGGGGTCATACTGTCATCTGCATGTGCCAAAACAGTTTGGAAAGTATGTCAACACATGGCTGTTGTAGTCAGATAATAGCATGCTGAGGGAGGAGTATATGGAAGGTATGGGTATGTCACCTACCAGTGACTTTGACCGCAGCTATGTCATATGAATCCTACCATACCACTGCACACATATGTTGATGTGTGACACATGAGCTGCACACTTGTGTGGCTGGATGTGTGGCTACCTGTCACCCCTACATATGTACATCACATGTAGGGACTGCCATGCTACTAACCGTGGACATAGGTATCTCCGATGGAAAGGATAGTACATATATATTCCACTGGGTTTTATGGCCATTACTATGTCACCAGGCATGTATTTGTAATACCGTCATGCAAGACACTGACATAACACAATGACTTATGAGTGCTCACTAGTAGCAGGCAGCAGCCAACATTGTTAGACACAGTCAGTCCGTACCCACGTGTACAGTGGAGACATGCAGTCCAATCAGTACAGGACTCACAACTGTGCCCTGTTGAGCAGTGATGTTTATAGAACAGCTATTGGAGTTAGCTGTCCCTATGTTGAGTATGTCTGCCATCAGTAGGTTAATAATGACCCCCACATTGACAATATCATGGATGTCTAAGTAGATGCTTTGTACATGTTGCCTGAATGGGCAGTACAGTGAGATTACTTGGCTCAGTCTGGGTGTTGTGCACCCTGATGTATCCCCACCCATGTCCCTGTTGAATGCCAAAATAAGGTTTATGGCAATGGTTGAGCAGCAAGGCATGCTGACAAATGTGTACATAATGTACTGACTGGCATGTCAGCTGATGTATACACAAGTGTCTGAGAGTCAAAACCTGGGAGAATAACATCCGGATGCAGGATATTTGTGTATTTATTTTATTTTTACATTTGTTAACTGGGGGTGTCTGACTTGGCCAAAGACCCTTTTTCAGAAGAGGCTCAGGGATAAAAGTTCCACAGAGAGAGACAATTGCAGATATATTTAGGTGTTTAAACAGCATAAACAAATAATGTAAATTTAAAATAGACATATTTTACAGTGGTATGTAACAGCACTAGTAGCAAACATTGTTAGCCACAATCAGTCAGTACCCACGTGTACTGTGGAGACATGCAGTCCAAGCAGTAGAGGACTCACAAGTGTGCCCTGTTGTTAATAATAAGAAAAAAATAATAAATTACATGGTTTTCATTGTGGTTTGAAACACAATACAATAAGAACATAGTACATTAGATTGTTTTAGCAGTAGTATGAAGATAGCCCAATAGAGGAAAATACATTTTCATTAGTAATATAAATCAAGACATAGTTTCATGGTAATCATTTGTAATTAGAACAGTGGTAGTACTAGTTAATGTCTTGGTTTGAAAGTAGTAAATGTTTAACTTGATGGGATCAGTATATGTAAGTGAGAGTGAGGATTTAGTATGGTGAGGTGGGCATAGTAAATGTGCCTTGTCTGTTTACTCTAGACTGGGGAGCAGTCATAGCATAGCCAGCTTTGCTTCAGATTTTGCCTGGTAAGGTTTTTAAAGGCGGCTTTAGAGGATGTGTTTTGTATGCTAATGGGGAGGTTGTTCATTTTTTTAGCAGCTATAGTACTATATAGTGAGTCTCCAAAGCTATTGTTGCTATTGGTGACTTCTAGTAATAGTTTGCTTTATGATCAAAGAGACCTAGTGGTTATGTGAGTGACAATGGCAGAGTTGATTATAAGTTAGTAGGTTGGGCAGTTCACGCCAGTGGAGCTGGTGCAGAGCAATACAATGATGGGGTCTATATGGGCAATTTGCAGCAAAGCAGGCAATTCTGTTGTAGCAGGCTTCCATTTTGCTTAGGTCAGTTTTGTTGAGATTAGCAAGAATGGGGGATGCATAGAGTAGGGTGGATAGAAGTTGGGAGTAAGCAATGGTGAATCTTGTATAGTTGGTGAGAAACTGTTTAATGCAGTAGAGTGATCCCAGTTTGGCATGTACTTTTTTATAGTTAAGTTGAGATGTCTATCAAATTTTAGGTGGCAGTCTATGGTTATTCCTAGTAGCTTAGCTTGTGCCACTGAAGTGATTGGAGTTTGTAGAGTAGATGGTAAATTGACTGCTATTGGGGGATTTGTTAAAACTGTTTATGATCATTAGTTGTGTTTTCTTAGCATTGAAGATAAGTTGGGATTTGGTATGGTAATTTTCTACATCAGAGAATGCTAACTGGTTTTTTTTGCAGGAGGGTGGGAGTATTTTGTACATCACAGATTAAGGTGGTATCATATGCATATTGAATGATAGATGCATGCAGTGAGGAGGTATGGAGGTCGTTTGTGAAAATTGTGAAAAGTAGTGGTCCTAAGATAGACCCCTGAGTGACACCTGTAGTTATGAACAATAGAGGTGACAGAGAATTTTCCTATTTCACAGCCTGGTGCCGGTCAGTTAAGTAGCTATGGAACTAGGTTAGTGCAAACTCTGATAGGTTATATTTGTTTAGTTTATTTTGCAGAATTTGGTGGGATACTGTGTCAAATGCTTTCGACATATCCAAAAATAGAGTCGACACTTGCAGACCTTTATTTTTGAGTTGATTTTATTGTATATGTGAAGCAGTGTAGGGTTGTAGTGGTGCTATGGGTGGGTCTGAAACCATGTTGAGTAGGGGGCAGGATATTGTTGTCTATGAGGTATTTTAGAACCTGGGTATGAATACATTTTTCTAAGATTTTAGCCAGGGGGAAGGTATTGCAATGGGCCTATAGTTATTGAGTTCAGTGGAGGTCCCCCTTTGTGAATGGGAGTAACATGGGATATTTTCCAGAGTTTCGGAACATAGTTTTGAGCAATAGATCTGTTTATGAGAGTTGAGATTGGGATTGCAATAGCATCTGCCGTGAGTATTAAGAAGTAGTTCAGGAGTAGGTCAGCTGTGGTTGAAGAGGTTTTTAGTTTGGAGAGCATGCTTTTGATTAACTCCATCACCACACCTTGTAGATATAAGTTCCAAGGGCCCAGATGACACATATCAAGGATAGCAGGTCTTAGCACAAAGTATGAAAGCATGATTATGTGGAGTTACTCCACTGTCCCTGTTAGACTGTTATAGACTTATGCACCTAGGGAGCAATACACATATGCTGCCGTACCCTGCTGACATCATATTTCTGCCATGCTGCCTTGCCATCCTATGCCGCTGTATTGCAACCATGTGCCCATAGTTTATTCCCTCAGACTCCTGGAATAGAAACATACACAGATCTGTGAGACACATGTCATCCTGTAACACTATCACCAGTACAACATCATGCAACATAAGGTACACAAAGTTTGGTTCATAGTCATGACACATGTCAGCATACAGTATCTGTTGTGTACCACAACAAGTGGCATGGCAAAACAATACTGCATATACACATACATGTCAAGTAATGTAGTCACTCTGTGCATCAGACACATAGCTTCATTTCCCGGCAACGATGGCAAGGATGACAGGGATATGGCACAAGTATCATCACATGCACAGGGTGTGGTGTGGGGGTGCTGGAGGCTTAGGCTGTGCCAAACAGTTGACAGCATGTGTGTGAGTCAGGAAGGGGTGGAGGTTAGACAGGCCATGGAGAGGAGATGTATGTGTCTGTAGGTCACCTGCATGTGACAGTGGTGTTTGAGATTTTGTTTATACACAGTGATGCCCAGTGCTAGCCCTACATGTGTGTATGTCAGACAGCTGTGGACTATAGATTGTAGAGTGGACAGCTCACCATCTGTAGCCACGAACACGGGAAATGGCTCTGCTAGGAGTTGCACTAGCACCACCATGCCCAAGGTCAGATGTGGTGCTAGTACCTAATGTTGACTGCTGTCTGTGGGTCTATGTCCCTTGCAGGACTGCCCAGGACCATGTGCCCATGGCCTGCCATGTTGTGGAGTGGAGAGCATACTTCCCTCTGTAGTGCTGGAAGTACTGCCACTATGTCAGCATAACTAGGCATGGCCACGTAGACTTTCAGTAGTTGGTGTTGCTGACTTACATCCATGGGCCCTAAACCCAACTACAGCCAGACATTCCAGCACAGACAACGTGTAACCCAAGACAGACACTGTCTCAGCCCACCATCTGTCCACTTCATCAGTGAACTGATCCAGGGTGTCCTCAATGCGGTGGAGGCAGTCATGGATGTCAGACTGTGCTGCATCCATAACCCTAAGCATATATTTGATGGTCTGTTCAGAATGTGCCTGTGCCTCCATGATGGCTTGAAACATACGTTGAGTGACTCAAGATGTGACACCAGCAAAAGGTGGTGGATGGACAACAGGCCTTCTACAAGCACCCCTATCAATCTGCCTGTGTGGGATGTTGCTAGCTATCTGGCTATGATTAGTGTCTACACTCACTGGAGCCATAGTTGCCACACTTCCCTGTTCAATGTGTCCACCCTTTGACTGTTCAATATCTATGGCCTCTGGGGACTGGATATGTGTGTGCATACTGACTGCATGCAGAGTCAACTGGGGCAGAAGAGGGATGTCAACCTGTGGGACAGATTCAGCAAGTGATAATCCCACCTCTGCCTCACTATGGCCACCATAATCATCAGAGTCTGATGAGACACTGATATCAGGTTGTGTGGGGGAAACCACCCTTTCCAGTGACCTATGAAAACCTAAACAAAAGCAGTGCATTGCTACCTGCACTTTTATGTATGATAATCCACACAGACTCGTACAAATGAGTATCCACAACTGCATTACCAGTCTCATATCTTGTCATCACTACTCCCATGCACAACAGACAACCTCACAACAACATACACATGCACGTCAAAGCCTTTATAATATGCACATCAGCTACATCCAGTTAAAGTTGGCAGTGCAATTTACATGTAAGGTATGCAATATGACACTAAATGTGATAGAACTGCACACAGTCAACTTAAGGATGACTGTCACCCAAATAGAAAGAGGACAGCTACGTTTGTTAGGTGCATACCTTATTTAAAATGTACAGACATACAGGCAACTTTTCTTTCTTTTTTTAAAAAGTTCTTATTAAATGTTTAAACACAATGAATCAGTATATTATCACCCAAAAGATACAACAGCAAACAAAAAACAATTATTTACAGTAGTGTCTGCATCAAATAACCTTACAATTTATATATACCTAGTGCACCTATCTATAGAATGATATGCCAGTACTAGTGTGACTGCCTCAAGTATATAACATCCACCTTTTGTGTTTGAACAGGCATCTTGGATTACTCGCATCATGTATACCAGGCTGCATAGTTGCTCATAACTATACGTGCAAATGTGTTAATGTTTGTTCAGATACACACCTGAGATTACCCAGTCTATGAACTGTAGTCAACTGTTCCAGAATGGTACATACAAATATACTAATCTGGCTAAACACAACATTTGTACATAGTGCAATATGGCAGCCCTTAACTTTCATAGGGTATATATAGGTTCATAGGTTCATAGGCTGGTACTAGGCTATCAGCCCTAGGGCCTATATAAGCCAAGCTACAACAATTCCCTGGCTATTTTTTCCACACTATTTACTTCCCTGGACCCCTGTCTAGCAGGGTGACTGACGTGATCCAGGGGTGAATTTCCTTTCTTCCATTAAATTGTCAAGGCTCCTTTTGAAGAGGGCCAAAGAGGCACTCTGCTTGACATGTATGGGCAAACTATTCCAAAGTCTGGGGAGTCTCTGGGTCAGGAACCTATCCCTCCAGCATGTTTTGTTTATTGTGATGACAAGGTTTAGATCCCTGGAGCGTGTGGCTCTGAGGGATTGGGATTTCTTTAAGTGTAGCATGTCCAACAGCTCTGGGTTTGACATGGCCTTGTATGTTAAGCAGATATTGCCTCTGAGTAGACGATATGCGACAGAGTATAGCTGGAGTTTTTTAAGGCAATCAGCCTAGGGCATCTGCTTTAGGCCTGTGATTCTTTTAATGAGGTATTTCTTCGGCCTTTCCAGTTGTTGCAGATGTCTTGAGAGGTACATACCAAACGGGGCATTGTATTCTATAATGGGTCTAATGAGGGATGAGTACAGTGGGACAATGACCTCCTTTTTTCTGGATGAAAAGCCCTTAGTGATGAGGTGTGCCACATAGAAGGATATGATCAATAAGACAAGAGTATCCTGCTTACAAGGTACAGGACCATGGTCTTGGGCAACTCCTGATGGACCTATGAAAGGGTGAGGGAGCATTACTGTCAGCACCACCATATGATGCAGCACTAAAGGGTAATATGTGCAGATATCCACTTGTACAGTAGCCATTGTTACTGGCTGTATTGCTGAGATTAGGAGTATGTGTGCACAACTGAGCTTAAACCCCACCCCCCATGCAGATAGACCTGAAACCCATGTACAGGTATGTACAGCCTGCCACAATGACTGATAAAATATTAAAATGGTGAAGACAGCAAGCTTAGCTGAACACACTGCTGGGAGCACTGTGGCACCAGCCTCCACGATGTATGGTGTGATGGATGCCTGGGAGTTGTCATGTGTTCCTAGGTTTGCCAGGAATTCTTCTGTGGTTGAGAGTGGTTGTACTGCTACAGTCCTTCTACTGGTGGTGACATGATCCCTGACAGCATCAGCTGCCCTTTGTCATACAGCATTCACCATATCTGTGTCTCTGTGTCACATCTGTGCATGGGTCCTGTCCTGCTGGCCAATCTGACTGACATCCTGCACAAGGTCTGCCCACAATCCTGTCCGTTGTTCACAATTATGCCTCTCCCTGGACAACATCTGATGATGCTGCCTTAATGCATCCACTATTACCTCATTCTCTGCATCAGTGAAGGAGGCATGTCATCTGCGATACATGGTTACTAAAAGACAACAAAACGGGAACACATTACAGGACTAGATATGGGAACATCCACTATGTACAGATTCAGCATGCCCATAATGGCCTTCACTGCCCACTGCTCCCTCACCCATCATACCTCACAGTCTTGCAACATACTACATGTGTGGATCCCAGCAAGACAGTAGCACTATGGGGGTATGTCCCTGTGTGCTGTGACAGATTCTGCTGTATGTTCCTACACCCAGCACTGCAGTGTACTGTGGTGTGTCCCTTATGGACACCCTCCCACTACTATGTCATACAGCCACTGCCAGACAAATAGCACTGAGCTATTACAACCCCTATATGGGGACAGTCCAGCCGCACCAGTGTGTCACAATGACAGAAAACATGCAAACCTGCTGTAGAATATGTTACCTGCAGACATCATACCTCTCAACTATACAGATTTTTGCAGACTGTCAAGATGTTTGCATTAATTTTTTGGTCATTTTCACACAACATTGTGGATTTCTGACAAATGGTTGCCCAATCACTGATGGTTGATATCAAAAAATAAAGACAGACATCTGAGTTTAAGATGTCATATCCTTCAGAACACAGTTATTCTATTGTAATATCTGTTATTCTATTCACTTTCTTACTTTGTATGAACAATAGTTACAGTGTCCTTAATTTTGGGCCTTTCTTCGTTTATTAATTATGGCTTTGTTCAGATTTCCAAAGTATATTAGGGACAAACAGGGACACTTTTAAAATGTCAGAACTATTTATGTGAGACATTGACAGAATGAGAGGAGGTGAATTACTGTACATCATCTGATGTTATAGGAGTATACACTTACTTATTGTTACTATGTATTATGTGTAATTCACTAGCTTCCCTAAAACAGCTAACCATTGTAGGAGGGATTGAGAGGGACAGAGCTAAGATGTGAGTCGAAATCAAGGACATTTGAGAGGCATGCCTGTAGGTGTAGAACAGCTGAGTATCAATGACATGTCATTACCATAGATCTAAGACAGGCTTACTGCTGTAACCCCTATTCTTCATATCGCCATCCTCCCATCTTCATCCTGTTATATGGACAAATCAATGACATACCTGGTGGAGTGCGGCACTCCTTTGTTGAACCTAGCTTCTGGTAATCTTTTGAAAATACACGCTCTGTGTTTAGTAATTCTCATGCTAACTTGTTGCTTGCCTTTTTAAGGTACTGCTCATTAGCAAGCACTTGCCTCTGAACCACTCTGTGGCTCTGATATGGTAATTGCAGCCAAAACAGCTGAATTGCACTATCATTAGCCAATGACATGCTGCCACAGTCTAATATATAAGGCCTTCATGTAGACCTGGGCCCCTTTCTTAGCTGTTAAGATGGACATTACTGAGGTGTGGAGACTACAGCATCACACAGGGTAGGTACCATAACTGTCATCTGTAGAGATGTATGCAGTATGTCCACAGTTTCACCTCATATGGGTGGTCAGTTTCCCATGACATTGTGTCATCTGGCAACTTACTGGCAAACATTGTAGGTTGAGATCAGTAATGGAAGACACACATTTGAGTGTCAGACTTCATACCCCTCAGAATATGCATGCTAATGCAATAGTTGTTATTCTATCAACTTACTATCTGTGTAAGAGCAAACTGTAAAACATGTCCCAATCTCTGGACCGTTGTCCTCCCCATTAAGTATGGCTGCGTAGATCTGCAGTAGCTGCCTTTGCATACAGGTGTATGTGCTACAGGCTGCAGCTGCTGCTGCACCCTAGAACACATAGGGAGGAGTGTGAACACTTTGGAGAACAACAAGCTGTACATGTAACTGTGCCTGCTTTGTCAGCCCTGTCATTACAGCAGAGCCAGGGTAAGGGTACCCTTAACAGTCCAATCAAGCCATGTGATTAAGGTACATCTGTTATGCAATGGTGCCAATAACAGAGAAGTAGGTGACATATAGTTATGCTATGCAGATATATGCAGTGTATCCCTATCTGCAGGCCTTTGACTTGTAAAACTGGAGAGTAGTTCATTAATTAGCAACAAGCTGTGCAGATAAAGATTTCATGACTCAATCATTAATTGCTGTCTTCCCAATAATGTAATTGAACTACAACACAAGACTGGATTTTAACCCAGAATAGTGTGTGGTAAAATGTACTGTATGCAAAGCATTTAACAGACTGAACTACTGAGTCACTTCAGCAGCAGGTATATTTGCAAGGTATATGTGTAGACATACAGGCTGTGACACACATTCCCCGGGATTCATGAAGCTCGGCGCAAGGCCGGCGTAAGGGCTGCGCCGGCGGTGCAGTGAATAGCCAGCGTAGTAGCGCCATATGCATATTAATGAGAGTGCACCACAACCACAGACACGTGCGTAGTGTACGTGAGCGAGCCCAAGTAGGATGCGTCCGGAGGCGTGGCTAAGCCGGCATGCGGTGAGCAACCTAATGTGCTGACTGCCACGGTCTGCCCATAATAGTAATGGCAGCAGCCAGGGCCCGTGCAGAATGAAACGCACGTAGAGTATGCAACATAGTACCCGTCCCAACTAAATGGAGAAGCAAATACAACCCACGAAGGCTTAAGTGTACCCGTCCAAGGAGCAAAGGATACGCATGAGACCGCGTTTGTTCCGCAATGCACCGTCAGTGGTTATACTCAGAGAAGGTGTACAGCAGCATGTCAGCGCCGCACCGACATAGGAGTAGCGACTAAGGTCACCACCTGTCCCACTTTGCGAGGGGCAGTCCCTGTATGGGCAGTTGTGTCCCGAAAAAAAATATTAAAAATGGCAAATGTGCTAAGATTGTAGGACATAATGATATCCCGTATTTAATGTAATGGTAGCATGAATTGGTTATTTCTGTAACTGAAATACCTAAATGACACAAGAAACAGAATAAGCCACCAAACTGCCACAACAATAAGCTTTTATTTAGGCAAACAAGTGAAGTTCTATGCTATATAGTGACCGTGTGTATGTGTCGGCCTGTAAACTCAGATGTGAGTCCCGGAAATATCCCACCTTGGCAACTGGAAAAGGTGGCAACCCCAGTAGCGACATGGGCATGGTCACCAGGGTTACCAGCTGTCCCAATGTGCCATGGACAGTCCCTCATTGGACAGTTGTGTCCCTGCAAAAATCGAAAAATGGAAAATGACCTGAGATTCCCTGCCAAAAATATTCCCGCAATATACATGTAATAGTAGCATAAAACATATAATTTGTATATGAAACACATACATGGCATAAGAAACTGAATAAGGAACCCAAATGCTAACAGAATAAGCGTATATTATGGCAAACAAGTAAAGTCCTGTCAACTCCACTTACTGTGGGTATGTGTTGTCCTGCAAAATCCGATGTTCCCACAAAACATGTCCCACTATGGTCATTGGAAAAGGTGCCAACCATAATGGTCACAAGCAGTAGTGACAGTACATAGCCAGGTAGCTGTGTTGACATAACAACAGGAAGGAACCAAGATACCTTAAACACAGGCAAACATGTGCATAGCAGCATATCCCACACCCAGCAACGTCTCCGTCGCATACACTGGATGGCGTATGTTGAAGTGTAATATCCAGAAGCAGAACCCATGCATTCAGATGTAATACACAATAGCCTCATTGTAGCATGTAAGTCCCACCCATGTACACCTGTGCACCCAAACCTGCTAGCATCCGTGTGCAGCTATACACCTACACACAATGTGCATACCTGAAATGTGGTAAGATGTTTGTGTTAGGCAGTGCCACGCGGGCAAATACGTACCCACATGTCACCAACCCACCTCAGGTACAGATATGGAAATGGCTGCATGTGAATGTGTCTGCAGAATGTGAACATCCCGCATGTGGTATGTACCCGTCCACACCATATAGGTTTGCATACGACACGGTGCACATAACTGTACACATGTGGACAAGTCGGGTTGTTGAACCACCGCATCGATGATTAGCTATGCAGAGAAGTCGAACACATATAGCGGAACACGTGCCTACCAAACAGGACGTCCTAACAGGGTGCTAAAGGCAAAGAAGGGAAGGTGGGACATCACATGTGGAGAGTAGCGTTGCCGGACGGCCAAATACACACGGTCAAGGTAAAGGACGGAACAACATGCATATGGCCGGATGGATGTTGTCCGAGAAATATATATAGAAACACATATGAAGTGCAAGTTTAGACTCGAAATACTATATAATGCATTGAATTGTACCGTACAATATGGCAGTAGAACTGATCATGCATGTAATTGGTGAAGCAAAGCTGTAGTGTGATGGAATTCTGACCCTGGCAGTAACCAGTACAGCAGGCTTATGTCTCTCAGCATTAATTATCTGCTGGGTGACAGAAAAATAAATGTATGTACATGCATAACATCACCCCTTACCCTGAGGAGGATGGCCTTGTGAGCTCTATCGAAGATAAGAGTACAACTCCTTACCAGAGAGACAAAGCAACGTATTAAGAAATGAACTGACTACTGTATCAGAACAGTCCAGGGTCCTTGAAACAGCTACAATCACAGAAGGACACTGTAATTGACCAGGTGCCTTGCAAGGCTGTGTTATTCTCATGGGAAAACATTTTAAAAGCACGACCTCAGCACCCACGTATGTATAGACTATTGCGGACCATAGTGATGGAAATGCCCTGTGACCGACCACGTCAGTAAGGTGGGCAAAAGCTGATTGTAAACACTATATAAAGAAATTGCATACTGTATAGAGTCAGACAAAACTCTCATACTTGGACTGTATATTATTTTGCCTGCCTGTGTACACTACTAAAACGTTGTGAACCCGAGCCTCCTGTGTTATTGACTGTCACTTAGAAAAGCCTACTGATAACTACAATCTGGTTTTAACAACTTATTTGACATTGTGATCCTTCTTATCCGGAATTCCCTTGGTAAGCTACAGGTCAGAGTGCATGGGTGGTTAGACATCTGCGCAGGAGAATTTGCCTAAATGGTTCTTCTTGAATGAAAAGACCTCCGACTGAATTGTTGTGTGTAAAGAGGCTGTCTACCGTCTGATCTGTGGCTGAAAAGCGGAAAACTGGATCCCAAGAAGAAAACGTGCAGTCTTAAACAGGAGGCCCAGGTAAGGAGTGTTTGCCTCTTTGTGTCTATTGTAGATCAGGGACCAGACTACATTGTGTTTCTGTTAACAGTCGTGATAGCGGGTCGAAGACCAATCCAAATAGTGTTAAATCTGAACATAGGTCAGGGAACACAGAGCAGAGTAAATAGTCATTGTAGACACTACAGTCGACACAGGGAGCGAGATACCACGTGGTACGAGAGAAGGGTGCGTAACAGTCGTGTAGAGGATATGGGAGATTAGTGAACAAACAGATCATGTGATCCGCGTTTGACGGGTGACGTGAAGTATATGCAATCGCAGAGAGCACATAATGTGAGATATTCAGCAAAATGGGGTAATAAATATGACATTGATGGTATATTAGACAAAATATCGTTACTGAAACATTGTAATCTCTGAAAATGTGATGCACATGTTCTAGGGTAACCACCTGTCCCACCCTGTGAGGGACAGTCCCTCTTTGGCCAGTTGTGTCCTGCAAACAAACCGAACAAATGGCAAATGTCTTGATATCTCAGGACAAAGATTTCCCAGATATCTTTTCAAATGGTAGCATAAAACACTAATTTTGTATCTGGAACAACAAAATATCATAATAAACAGAATAAGCAACTGAAATGCTACAAGAATTGGTAGCTCTCCTGGCAAAAAGTGAAATCCTGTCCTATGTACTGGCCGTGGGTATGCTTTTTCCTGGCAAATTACACGTTCTGAACACTAATGTCCCACATTGTGCATTTGAAAAGGTGGCAGCCCTAAGATGTGCAGGCAACAAAACAGCGACAATTGGGTATCCGTCAAGCACATAGGTGGATTGAGGTAGTGAACCGAAGGGAACAGAACACTACAAATGCGAAAGCATCATACGTACACAAAGAAGATAATAATACAGTAGTAGCGACAGCCCCCCCCCTCTAACACCTCCGATACCACATCCAGGATATGAAGCGGGAGGGCAGGCTAGTCCCCCCCACGTTATCCTGTGGCAACAGAGGTATCACAACGACCAAATGTAAGAGAAGCTATTGAAACCACATCCCGAACTCGTAACATACCTAGGGACACTCGAGTAAGAAGACAGTCACTAGAACAGAGTGAGGATATCTGTCAATTAATTGAAGTACCGAACCCTCATGCAGGACAGGAAGGCCAGGACCCAACCCCGTAGTGTATAGACCGTGGACACCAGATGATATCTGTAAAGTCACAGAGGGAATTCCCCATCTACAAAGTAATCGCTATTCACCATGCAATACCGCTGTATCTTCTGATCGGAAAACAAAGGGGAATGGCGGATGGTACAGGATTTACAAGCTGTAAATCATGTAATAATACCTAGGGTACCGATGGTGCCAGACCCACACACAATATTGAATGCTATGAACACGCCACAGAAGTATCTTACCATGGTACATATAAGCTATGCTTCCTTTGCAATACCTATACATCCAGATAGTCCGTATTGCTTTGCATTTACATTCAGGGTAACAGATACAGCCATACCCGGCTATCGCAGGGATACTGTGAAAGTACAACGATATTCCCACAGGAGATGGCTAGCTACATTCCGGTGTTTACTACACCCGGGCCAGTCAGGTTCTACTTTATGTGGATGATATTCTGCTTATGCCCCTACCCAGCAGCAATGTATGGAAGATACAATAGCATTATTGAGATATTCAGCAGAACAGGAACATAAAGTAAGCAAGCATAAATTGCAACTACAGAGAATACAGGTCAAGTACCTGGGATATGTGGTATCCAAGTAGGGTAGAACATTACATGACGATAGGAAGGTAGCAATTTCACAAGCACCCAAGCCAACTACCAAGAAGGGAATGAAGTCCTTTCTGGGCCGACTAACATTTGTCAAAGCTGGTTACCAAACAATGCTTTTGAATCCGCTGTATTGTCTGCCTTAATCTTTAATACACCTATGGCAGCACAACACATACTACACTGGATTACAGTAGCAGAAACAACTTTCTGCAGACTAAAACAATTGATAGCTTCAACATCTGTATTAGGTCTCCCGAATAATCATAACACATGTTGTCAGACTGTAGATTGTAAGCGGAGATATATGACGTCAGTCTTGATGCAACAGCATGGAAGTAAGCAACGCTACATAGCTTACTACTCATTGCAGTTGGACACTGTGGCATGGTCAGTGCCACATTGTGTACAGGCAGTTGTTGTAGCACCCATGGCAGTACAGGCCCCGGCCTTAATGTTATTATACCACCCTCTCACTGTGAGAATGTCTCCTGCAGTTGCGATCATTCTGCTGCAAGAGAAGATAGCATTCCTGACCCGTGCTAGACATTTGTCTTGTTTGACCATACCACTGAGTCAACCTCATATGGTGATTGAACGTTGTACAACATTAAACCTATCAACGTCACGTCCGACACCTGTGTATGGCACACCACACAGTTGCCTATACGAAATGGATGAAATAACTACACACAGACATGATATATCACTGATATACCCTTAGATGATGCAGAGGTGACAGTTAATGTGTACGGATCATGTAGACAGAGTCCTACAGGAACGAATCAAGTAGGTTATGCAGTACTTATTGATAATGAGATTGTAGACGCCCAACCCCTGCAGCATAACGTGTCTGCTCAAGCAGCAGAATAGATAGCTTTAACACGTGCTTGTACTGTGGCGAAAAACTGATGTGTGGACATATGTCCCGATAGTCAGTATGTTGTCTGTACAGTGCATGTTTATGAGCAGCAGTGGAAGAATAGGGGAATGATAACATCCACCGGTAAACCGATTAATCATGCGCAATTGATCTTGAATGCATTACATTCCATTCAGTTACCCACTAAAGTAGCTAATTGTAAATGTGCAGGTCATAGAAAGCAACAGGATAACAGTAGGAAAGGTAAGGCATGAGCTCATGCAGCTGCAAAACAAGCAGCCTCACAGTTGGAAAGTGTTTGTTTGAATGAGGAATGACAATCCTCAGACATTTTACATGTAGAAATGTTACAAACAATGCAAACATCAACTACGAAAGCAGAAAAGCCGACGTGGGTATGACGAGGAGCAATCCTTGAAGACGGACTGCACATATCCACAGTGAGAAAGCCAATATTAACGTCTAATGTATTCAGATATGCGGCTTTGTGGAGCCATGGGTAGAGACATGTCTCAACAGGGGGGATGGTACATTTGGTTAACAGAATACCCCTAACATACGGAATTAGGAACCACATACAAACATCATGAGCAGCGTGTCACATTTGCAGTAGATATCATGCACAGGGAGCATTTAAACCGAAGGGAGTGAGTTTACCTACACCACCATAACCGTTCCATACTATTTGTATGGAGTTCATACATCTGAATAAATGTGAAGGGAAGTAATACTGTTTAGTGATTACACATATATATAATCAAAATGGGTAGAAGCATTCCCAACCATGAATCTGGATGCAGCAGCAGTGGCAAAGGTGCCAGTAAAATAAAGTATCCCTAGATCTGGCATACTGTAAAGAAGCTACAGTGACAATAGAACACATTTAGTGACCCAGACAATCACGCAACCTGGGGGATTATTTTGTATTTCCATGAATGTAAATTGCATGTACAACCCACAGTCAGCATGACTGCTGGCGCGGTAAAATGGGATCCCGAGAAATAAGTAGAGGAGGTTGGTGGGTGACACCCAGACGAGTTACATTTGCTGTCTACCTCTAGCATTGCTGAGCATGACAACAGTTCCAAATGTAAAGTGTTGCACCCACTTCAAAGTAGTATGTGGAATGGCATATCATGTGCCAGAGTGGAAAGCTGTCATGCCTGCAGAGCCGGAGGTCGATGGCTCATTAGCAGGTGACATGAGAGGATTGTTAACCAATAACACTGTTTTTCAGTTAAAGTCTTTTACAGATAAAGAGCAAGCGAACCGGACGCATAGCTGACACCAGTATCCTGTGTGTATGTCACTGTTATCCAAAGAAGATAATTGGCAAGTGGAAAGTGTGAAGGTCTGTACCAGGTACTGTTGGCAACGCCTACTGCAGTAAAGTTTGCAGAGAGGTCGTCCTGGGTCCACCTCACAGTTTTCAAACCGGTAAAGGATATCAAGTCTGATTTACATCTTGTAGCTGATATACCATAGAGCCTGAATCACCCGGGCAAGACTGTATAACAATACAAAGCAACCCCAAAGACATTTGGTTTACTGTCCTAATGATTATACACCTATTAACCATGTTTGTGTTTACTTTACATTTGCTGGGACCTTACCTGCATATAACTACACGGATACAAATAGTGATACGTGATGAACTGGCCACAGAGTGTCTTCCACACTTCAACAAATACCTAGGCATGACGCGTGTGCATGTACAGACTATGAACATTTTAAATTGCTGTGTTTGTACTGCCATACCTACATCATATGGAGGACTTCCGATGTATGGTGTCCCCTTGGGGATACATTGAGACTTGTGAATATTTACACTTTGATACAGGTTCTGTGAGATCACAGGACAAAGTGGCACTGTACTTACCTGTTACACAAAAGTAATTGTATGTTGTCATAAACATGATACAGTTCAAGTTGGTGGGAGTATTTGTAACATAACTGTGTCTTACAAATGTCATATAACAGCCAAAGATCACAGTACTACTTGTAGCACCATTCATTATCTGTATTGAAGCTTCATGAGAACAACGTGGAAGGATGTGCAGAAACATCCTGAATTGTATAAACAGTCCTCTGTTATAGACAGGAAGATGTTACATGCAGAGGTAACCCGCATCAGTAGTAAAGTAGAATATTGTTATGTTGTTTGTGGGAAAAAAGCATATCAATGGTTACCTGAGAATTGGTCCGGCAGTTGTTATTTGGGTTATCTGGCTCCAGTCACATGACATACTGCACAATTGCCTCTGAGTATGAAACGAACTATAACACATATAGCTCGAAGAACTGGGAACACAGTCGAGAAACCTACTAATCCAGTGGGTGAAATGGAAGCTGTTCTGACATTCCAGTCTTCTGCAAGAGATAAAGGAATATCGATTCATATGGACTTGAGTGACAGCGTCATAACCTGGGCTGGAACACTCCCAGCTTGTGGAGTAGTGAAATCAATCAGGGAACAGAGGAAGTTGTCAAAACCTGTCGGAGGAATGATGAATGTGACTTTCCGCTCTTGAACTTGTGACTGATGAACTGGATGCAATGAGAACTGTTGTGTCACAAAATGTAATAGCGCACGACTGCACCCTGGCGGCGAGAATGCGTCTTGGCGCTTATTAAAGAAGATCGCTGTGTCCAAGTACCACATAAAAGACCAAAATCAACGCCCACCTAGAGGTAATACAGCAGGTGTCATCCATGGCGGAACCAGGCCCAAACCCACTGACGAACCATTTCCACAAACCATTTGGTGGATGGGGTTCAGTCATACTGAATATCATGATTGCCATTTGTGTTGTTCTGCTCATATTGGGAGCATGTGTCTATTGCGGGATACTTTGCATGTAAGTATTAGTCAGGGACTCTGTCGACGTATCTGTAGCCGAGACTATGTATCAAGACCTGTAGTGGTATTTGTTAATACAAAATGCAATCCTTCTTGAAATGTACAACAAATTACTTGCCTAGTTAAACGTTCCAGAGAGGAAGAGGCTAGGGAATGAAATAATGTTGTATATGTTTCTGGATAGAATAGAAGCAATCAAAGGAGGGAGAATGTTAGCAAAATACATATTTAAACATATATATGACGTGCTACTTTAGAAGCAAATAGTGTATAATGCATATTATTCTATCTTACAATATGGCAGTAGAGCTTATCATGCATGTAATTGCCTGTAGTGTAGCTGCAGTGTGATTGAACCCTGACCCTGGCAGTAACCAGTGCAGCAGGTGTATGTCATTCAGCATTAGTCATCTGCTCGGTTAGAGAATAATAAATGTATGTACAGGTATATCTGTCATCCTTCCACTGAGGAGGATAGGCTTGTGAGCTCTATCTAACACAGAGTACAGCTGCTCACCACAGAGACAAAGGAACCTAGTAGGAAATGGAGTGGCGACGGATCTGAACAGTGTTGGAACCGTGACAGAGCAGAATTTACCAAGTACATTCTAATTGACTATGTGGCTCGCAAGGCTGTGCTATCCTCATGGGAAAACATTTAATAAGCATTACCTTAGCACTGTTGTAGGAATACAATCTTGTGGACTATAGTGATGTAAATGCCCTGTGACTGACCACATCATTAATGTGTGCATAAGATGATAGTATACACAATGCTCATACAGCTGTAACATGTATAGAGTAAAACAAAAGTCTAAACTTGTACTGCATAGTTCTTTGCCTCCTGCTGCACAGTAGTAAAACGTTATTAATCTCAGCTTCCTGTGTTATTGACTGTCAGTTTGAAAAGACGAATGAGTGTTACAGTTTGATTTAAACAACGTAATTGACAGATGTGTATGTTCTAGCATGGGAATAGGTCAAGCCAACCATCACAATGTCCATGTGTACCACATACAAACAGCCAGTAACACGCAGTAGTAGTGCATGAAGGCATACACGACTGTGGGAATAGTACAGGACATATGGCACATGCCAAGTGCAGATGCATGACACAAACCCCAGGATGGGTGTCCCTGCAAAGAGGAACATGTGCCAACCACACCTCCCACAGATGTACCGGCAATAAAACACATGGCAAACACACAGAAACACTACCGTCCAACACACGACTGCAATGGAGCCTGGTCAGACACCAACATGAAGCATGCACAAACAGGGACTTGTGTAATGTTTGCCTTAACACCCCCGCCATAGGCCAAAGAAGAATAGAAAGAACATATGCATGTAATGTTGTGAAGGATGTGTGGTAGTCCTCAGTATCACAGTGTTAGGGACACAGATACACTGTCATCAACTGTGACATATGTGCACTGTACACAGCATACCTGCATGTAATACAGAGGACAATCATGTGCCACAGAAATATACACTGGATAAAGAGGATAGGGGATAGACAAGTGTAAATGTGACAAACTATGAATATAGGTTCATAGGTCCATAGGTACAGGGTAGGCCATCGTCCCAGGTTCAGCCATAACACTACACCATAGTTAGGATGACTTTGGCAACCTTCTGTGCTTCAGATAAAATACTCATGATATTGCTGTACCTCCGTCAAGCAGTGATAATGATGTAATCCCTGGCCTATACCTGCAATTCTCCATCCAATGGACAACATACCCTTGAACAAGGCTATGAAGGATCTCTGTCTCACATGTACTGTGATGTAGATCCACAGCATTGTGAGTGTCTGGGTGATATATGTGTCACTCAAACACATCCCATTAATGACCGTGACAAGGTTCATGTCACCTGCCCTAGTGGTTCTGAGGGATGCAGATACAGTAGGTGAAGCATACACATGACATATGGGTTGACATGGCCTCGTATGTCAGGCACAGGTCAACACTAAACAGCAGGTATGTGACTTAATGGGGCAGGGGTCCTACAAGTGGGGCAGCATTACACAAAATGATGTCATCCTGCATCTGTACGACAATTAACCTATGAGGGCTTCCCAGCTGCTGTAGGTGTATGGTCAGATACAGTCTGAATGGGGCAATGTAGTAAATCATAGGTGTAACACGTAATGGGTACAAGGAGACAATGACCTAGCCTGATGTAGATGTGAATCCCTGCACAAACAGGTGGGCAATGTAGAAGTCCCACAGAACCACGATAGCAACGTGTGTGTTGAATGAATGGTGACCGACAAACTCTGTCCCCTGATCCCTGGTAATCACCCCTGTGCTGAGTGGACAGCCACCTATATGCTGGACAGGGGTGACCTAGTACTTCTCGACAGGTATGATGTTGCATTACTTAGCATTTAGCTGTGGGCCATGTCCCTGACAGCAGATATGCATATCTGGGAGGCCCCTTTGAAGGATATCTGTGTCAGATGTCCGTCCCACTATGGCACCTGTTTTGCAGTCATCTACAAACAATGTTGCCCATAACACCCCTGTGTGTGCCTGTACCGTGGAAATGTAGATGTATGACAGGAGTGGACCCACGGAAGGGCCCCATGGGACACCACATGCGACAGGCAGTAGGTCTGACATGCTGCCAGCAAGTATGACCGTGTGGGTTGTGTCACATAGACAGTTTACAACACATTCTGTGATGTACGTGTTCACATCCCAGCCAATGGGTTTATCAACGATACCTGAGGGGGGTAATGTGGTGAAGGCCTTTGCCAGGTCGAGGTAGGCTGTATGGACTGCAACACCCCCATCAATGGCCTCGGTGACTGTCCCGAAAATGTCAACCATGCTTTAAAGGCATGAACCGCCCCTGAACAAGACAAACCATGTTGGATGCAAAGTATGTATGTCCCCTATGCATTCATGTACGAGCCGCAGTATGATCCCTCCCCATGTCTTTGCAGATAGGTCTCCTCATGGTAATGGGACAGTAATAACCAGGCTCAGTGGAGGCATTGGCCCTGTGACGTGGGACAACCGTTGCCATGCGACACAACCTGGGTACCTTACCTGAGGTGAGGCTACAAAGAAATAGCTGTCCTAACTGTGGGTCTAATTCCTCAATGAGATAGTGGAGTACACAGTGGGGTCACCAGCTGGTCTCATGGATGCTATGTCCACTACCCTGGAGAGAGCATGTCCCACCTGTGTGTCACAGAACATTTGGTGACCACAAACCGCTGGTACAGACATCTCCTCATGTGTGGGGGAGGGTGTGGAGATGTCCTCACTGGACTTGTCAGCCTGTATGTTGGCAATGTGTGTATGTTGAGTAAACTCCACCTCTTTGTGAACCCAGTCAGAGCATATGTGGGAGTGACCTCCCAGGTGTTGAGCATAGCAACTGAAGGTGGTATGATTGTCAGCCAGGTCCATGTAGGTATATCTGTGGAATGTGCCCTGGACCATGGCATGACAGTGTGTAACTCTACACATATGATGACCAAGGGTGTCATACCTCACAAGGTGTCTGCTCCACCTTGTAGTAGCCACCTCCTCGTGTTGTACATCCTGTGTATGGCTGGGGTACACCACACTGGATGCTTGGCATTGGTACAATGAACCACAGTTGGGTAAGTGAATGCCTGGTTCATGCAGTCCTGTAGGTACTGGTAGATGGCAAATGTGATTGATGCAGTGGCTGCAGTACTGTCGACCACTGGCTCAGGGTCCTTAAAGGAGACCACAGTAGTGTGCAGAATTGTGTAGTCTGCCTCTGAGCAAGCAATGTGTATGGTAACTGGCAACACTCACAGCAACGGATGCCAATAGCAGAAGCCAATGTCCAAATAACATAGATTAACTTCTGCATGACAATATGTCTTATCATACATGTATTGACACGTGTCTGCTAATTACAATTGCAAATGGACGGTAAGACTGGCCTAAAGTTCCCGTGATTTACACAGTCTGGAGGTGTTGTTCCGATAATAAAGTGGCAATACCTCCCAATCGTGACCTCTGGGTATTAAAGTGGTTGTTAACCTGCAACATTGGATGTACACCATTGGGTTCTGGTGTCGGAAAACATGGTTCCTGTACCACTACACAGTATGGGTAGTCAAGCAGACATCCGCGATTGTTGAACACACAGCATCAGTGAAACCCACTGCTCACAAGGACACAGTCCGACAAGCTCTACACTTTACATATGCACAGTGGTGTCCATTGTAGGACCCAAAATTGTCTAAAGACAAGAATGATGCCTTATTTCAACGCCTACGTGAACTCATTGTCGTCACAGGTACACATATGCACCGCAAGCGTGTTTAATGTTGATGATAGTTGTCCATGAAATGCAGCACAGATGCACAGAAATACCCAGGGTACGGGTTCATAGAACTGCGTCCACATCACAGTCCGCACACATGAAGGATGTGTAATGGGTACTGTCGATTGTTGCAGTCAAGGGATTCTGGGTATGTAGACTCTGGGCTCGGTGTTGTTTCGCAGGCAATCCTTTGTCCCGCCCCGTGGGAGGGATGTGTGCGTAGCACCTGCCTTACTCTCCGCTAATAATGCAAACCATCCACGGGAGAATGCTAAATGCAGGTGTGAAATGTGTACAGCCCTATACTAGTGTCCAGTAGGCAATTGTCATGGATGGACAACCGTATGGCCAAGATGGCACCCACAACTGCAAACCCGGGGAAATTACACAGCAGCGGTAAGGCATAACACAGGAAATACACATAGGGACTACAGTTGACATTCCACATACAAAGTCGGACCGCCGTGCCAACACCGGCGTACACAGCACTCAATCTGCCAGCAACAGAATGAGGAGCACCCGCTACCATACAGCGGAACAGATGTGCGACCTGTGGAACACATACTAATGGCACACCCACAACGTCAAGTAGGATATGTAAACTATGGCATTCCCACCTATGAAGACAACATGGTTAAATGAATACATAGGTGATCAACATGTTCGGTGGTGTTATGTTGAAAATACAGTGACGGATATGTCCCATTGGGATGTCTGAGGTTTATATGAAGCAGTTGCTAACCAGCATCTTTGGATGTATGACATTTGTTCACAGTACTAAATCACCTGGTTACGTAGCACCATGTAGAATGGGTAGTCAAACAGACATCCGCGATTGGGAACATACACCAGCAGTGAAAAGCACTGGCCAGGTGGACACAGTCCGGCAACATCTAACCTGACATATGCACATTGGTGTCCATTGTAGGACCCAAAAATTCCATTCATTGAATGCCTGCTAGCTTCCTGCATTACCCACGTGAACTCATTGTCGTCACCATGTCACAGGTACACATATGCACCGCAGCGTGTTCAATGTTGATGATAGCTGTCCATGAAATGCAGCACATATGCACAGAAATACCCAGGGTACCGGGTCCATAGAACTGCGTCCACATCACAGTCCCGCACACATGAAGGATGTGTAATGGGTACTGTCGACTGTTGCAGTCAAGGGAGTCTGGGTATGTAGAATCTGGCCTCGGTGTTGTTTTGCAGGCAAACCTTTGTCCCGCCCCGTGGGAGGGATGTGTGCGTAGCACCTGCCTTACTCTCCGCTAATAATGCAAACCATCTACCGGAGAATGCTAAATGCAGGTGTGAAATGTGTACAGGCCTATACTAGTGTCCAGTAGGCAATTCTCATGGATGGACAAGCGTACGACCAAGATGGCACCCACAACTGTAAACCCGGTGGAACTACACAGCCACGGTAAGGCATAACACAGCAAATATACATAGGGACTATGGTTGACATTCCCCATACAAGGTTGGACCGCCATGCAAACACCGTACACAGCACTCAATCTGCCAGCAACACAATGGGGGAGCACTCGCTACCATACTGTGGAACAGATGGGCGACCTGTGCAACACAAAGTAATGGCACACCAACAACGTCAACTGGGATATGTAAACTATGGCGTTCCCACCTATGAAGAAAACATGCTTCAATGAAGACATAGGGATCTACATGTTCGGTGGTGTTATGTTGAAATTACAGTGACGGATATGTCCTATTGGGACGTCTGAGTTTTATTTGAAGCAGTTGCTAACCTGCATCTTTGGATGTACACCATCTGTTCACAGCTGTAAATCACCTGGTTACGTAGCACCACGAAGAATGGGTAGTCAAACAGACATCCGCGATTGGGGAACATACAGCAGCAGTCAAAAGCACTGGCCAGTTGGACACAGTCCAGCAACATCTAACTTTACATATGCACATTGGTGTCCATTGAAGGACCCTAAAATACCTTTTCACATAACTCACTCCAGACGTTTACGAACAACAGACGATGCTATAGCCGTGGCTACGGCACAGTTAGACATATGCACCACCAGCGTGTTTAAGGTTGATGACAAGTGTTCATGAAACGCAGGACATATGAACAGAAATACCCAGATCGACGTGTCCATACATGTGCGTCCACATCCCAGTCCCGCACGCATGAAGGATGTGTAATGGGTACTGTCGAGGGTTGCAGCCATGGGATCTTGGGTATGCAGAAATGGGGCTTTGTGTTGTCTGGCAGATAATCCGTTGTCCTGCCCTGTGGGAGGGATGTGTGCATAGTACCTGCCTTACTCACCACTACTAATGCAAAGCATCCACCGTAGAATGCTAAATGCTGGTGTGAAATGTGTACAGCCCTATACCAGTGTCCAGTAGGCAATTCACATGGATGGACAAGCGTATGACCAAGATGGCACCCATAACTGCAAACCCGGTGGAATTACACTGCCGCAGTAAGGCATTACACAGGTAATACACATAGGGACTACACTTGACATTCCCCATACAAAAAACACAGACAACCAGCTGAAGAAGTCCAAAGCAAAGACGAGGTACTGTAGACACCGTCAGCGACCACTCAGAGCCCACCAGGAATTAAATGCAGTCACCATAGTTTATTGAAGCTTTTCGTCTGCTTCATAAGCAGACTTATTCAGAATACATACAATGCAGTCCAACCTACTACATTTAAAACCCTTAATTGGTCATTAAATTAGATGTGCTAAGTATTAATTAAATGCCTTAAAGGCAAACAAGCAAACAAACTTTACTTGGGTTACAGATTCCACACAGTGAGTACATCAGACATTGCTTGAAGGTACATTCTTCATAGAAAAATAGAAATATATGTATATATATGAAAGAAGAACCAACATAATGTTTTCCAAATGTCTGACTGTTTAAGCTACATATATATGTTCTATGGATTGTGCCAATATATTAAAAGAACTACAGACACCTAGTAATATAAATGAACCATAATATATAGAGATAAACCGTATGATTATGACTAATGTAAAATAGACCAACGAAATGTAAAGATTCACAATGTGGTAAAGTAAATATTCATTTAGAAGGTTAGTTAAAGAAATCAATTCAGACATCCTTGTCAAAATACTAACACAAGGCCAGCGAGGTGCTTGGCCTCACATGTACTGGGATGTTGTTCCACAGCATAGTGAGTGTCTGGGTGATGAATCTGTCCCACCAGCACGTTCTATTAATGACAGTGTGAAGGTGTCGTCACCTGCCCTTGTGGTTCTGAGGGATCTAAATTCTTTAGGTGAAGCATAGTCATCAGATCTGGGTTCGACATGGCCTTGTATGCCAGGCACAGGTCACCTCTGGGCAAGTGGTATGCGACTGTATACAGCTGGAATTCTTTCAGTCGGTCAGCATAACACATATTCCTGAGACCCTGCATCTGTTTGTCGATGAACTGTTGGGGCCTGTCCAGCTGCTGCAGGTGTCGGGTCAGATACATTCTGAACGGGCATTGTACCCAATCATAGGTCTAATGAGTGATGAGTACAAGGGGACAATGACCTCCCCTGATCTAGATGTGAATCCCTTCATGATGATGTGGGCAATGTTGAAGGTCTACCTAACTACGTTAGCAACGTGTGTGTCGAACGAACGGTTAACAACAACCCGGGTCCCCAGATCCCTGGTAACTCCCTCTGTGCTCAGTGGATTGCCACCTATATGGTAGCTAGGGGTAACCTTGTTCTTCCCGAAGGGTATGACTATGCATTTCCTGGCATTTAGCTGTAGGCCATGTCTCTGGCACCACTTATCCACATCTGTGAGGCCCTCCTGAAGGATATCTGTGTCAGATGTGTGTCCGACTATGGCACCCAGTTTGCAGTCATCTGCAAACATTGTCAGCCATAACCCCCCTGTGTTTGCTTGTACTTTGGAAATGTAGATGCTGAAAATAGTGGACCCAGGACTGAGCCCCATGGGACACCACCTGTGCCTGGCTGTGAGTATGACATGGCGCCAGCAACTATGACCGTGTGGGTTCCGTGACTTAGCCAGTTTGCAACCCATATGGCGATGTATGGATTTACGTTCAAGATGATGGGTTTATCAATGATACCCGAGGGGGGTATTGTGTCGAAGGCCTTTGCCAGGTTGAGGTAGGCTGTATGGACTGCTTTACCCTCATCAATGGCCTTGGTGACTGATCCTACAAAGTCAAACACGTGTAAAGGCATGATCTGACTTTGACCAAGCCAAACTGGGTTGGATCCAAAGTATGCAAGTCCCCTATGTCTTTATCTATGAGTTCCATTATGATCCTTCTCCATGGCTTTGCAGATAAGGCTTGTCAAGCTAATGGGATGGTAATAACCAGGGTCAGTGGAGGCACCATCCTTGTGAAGTGTGACTACAGTCGCCTTGTGCTACTACTTGGGTACGTATCCTGAGGTGAGGCTAAGATTAAACAGCTGTCCTAAGTGTGGGTTTAATTCCCCATAGAGTTCATGGAGTACACAGCTGGGACACCATCTGGTCCCATGGATGCTGTGTTTACTGCCTTGGAGACAGCATTTCCCACCTGTGCGTTACAGATGTTCCAGGATCTACAATTCTCTGGTATAGATATCTCTCCATGTGGGGAGGGGAAATGTTAGCACTGAACCTGTCAGCCAGTATGTTGGCAATGTGTGTAGGTTCAGTCATCTTCACATCATTCTGAACCCAGTCTGAGCATATCTGGGAGTGTCCTCCCAGGTGTCCAACATAGCTAAAGAAGGCCTTATGATTGTCTGTTGAGTCCTTGTTAAATTCTCTGTTGAATTTCCCTGGATGATTTCATGACAGCTTGTAGTTCTTCACATATAATGAGCAAGGGTGTGTTACCTTACAAGTATTCCGCTTTAACTTGTAGTAGCTACCTCCTGTCGTTGTAGAGCTTGTTCATGGCTGGGGTCCACCAGACTGGATGCTTGTCTTTGGTACAAAGAGTCACAGTTTTGTATGGGATTGCCTGATCCATGCAGTCCTGTAGGTGCTGGTGGAAGGCATATGTACGTGATTCAGCGGTTTGAGGAATGTTCACCACTGGCTCAGGGGCCTTAAAGGAGACCACAGTAGTGTTCAGAAGTGTGAAATCGGCTTTTGAGAAAGGCATATGTATGGTAACCGGCACCACTGTACACATGGAACATCATAGCAATAAACCACGGCCGGATGTGGGTAATGCTGGACATACCCACGGCAGACGTGGCGCGTTCCCGAGTCCGATGCCCGAGGGACCACACACATAGCCGGCCTTAGGCATAGGCCAAGTAGGCAGCCGTCTAGGGCGTTGCTCTACTCGGGGCACCTTTCCAGACTTTATTTGGTGTAGGTAGACCAGGAGGGGGGTAGCGGGTGATGTGGCGGTGGCAACATGGAGTCCTTCTGCCTAGGGCACCACTTAACCTAAGGCCACTCTTCCCGTGGGTAATACAGCAGTACCCACACCCAGACGCGGGTCATTGCTAGTATGCCATATCATCTATGGCAAGAAACCATATATTCCCAGACATGATGGCACTAGGGTTGCCACCTTTTCAAATGGCCAAAGTGGGACATTTTCGGTACAAACATCAGATTTTACAGGCCGACTCATACCCGCAGTCAGTACAAAGGATAGAACTTAACTTTGTTTGCCTAAATAAAAGCTTATTCTTGTAGCATTTTAGTTGCGTATTCTGTTCCTTAATACAGTTAGGTATTTTAGATACAGAATAACTGTTTTATGCAACTATTACATAAAATATAGGAAATAATTTTGTCCTAAAATCTCAGGACATTTGCCAGTTTTAAGATTCTTTGTCAGGACACAACTGCCCAAAGAGGGACTGTCCCTCGCAAAGTGGGACAGGTGGTAACCCTAGATGGCACAGCATAATGCCTGTCCGCCACCCAAACGCAGACATACGGCACCCGCGGCGGTGCGGACGTACTGCGGGAGATGTCCGTTACCAATGTCGACACTGTCTCGCTTTGTGAAACAAACTCAACATAGCGATTCAATACTAAACAGCGACGGAGAGCCCGAGGTCCCCGTGGCTGAGCTGTTCAACCTGTTCCGCCATGTTAAATGTGTGTAGCAGAGCAGAACCGGCCCAAACCAAGCAACGGACATGTCTGTGGCTCAGTGAAAGCCGTCACGCAATGGTAAACCCATGTAATATTGCGACACAGGTCATACATACCGAGGGTTAGTAATGGAAATAGGTCCGTTCGACCAGACCGTGTGCAATTAGTATAACAAGATCTACAACGGGTACACCGCCAATCAGCGCACGGTTATGAATAATTGGGGGGGGGTGACATGGTATCATAGACACGGACAAACCGGGCCCATGTGACTCATCTAACATTCGTACACGGTCAGGGCAGTTCCGTACACTGGGCGGACAAGACCAAACACAAAGCACCACAGGAACACCCTGACAATCGAAGGCCTGTATGCGTAGGGGATATAAGCACCTGTGATCTGAACATCCCTGTGGTCACGACATATGCATCCTGGGCCATGAGCGAGAGGAATAAGGAATGTTTAACATGCAGTACCGCACCTTTCCCAGCAGGAGAATGGATGCCTGTGACGTGCGTGAGTGCGGGGGTGGTGGGGGATATGTAAATGTAGCTAAGTACCATGGGTATGCATATTAATGACACCGAACAGCTAACGTGTAGTGGTCACAGTAACCGGCAAACGTGAATGCAGTCACGTTTGAATTACGACTATAGAACATATAGATGTGAACGTGTACGTAATGCGTCCATGCTGCAAAGACTGTTACATGTATAAAGTTGTAAGTGCGTTCTGCACACGTCCGTCGACCGGATCAGAGATATGTTACCGGAATAGTCACAACTAACACACACCACGTAACCACACAGACCCAGTAAACATATATAAACAGAATACGGATATGCATGTGCGCCTGCGCGTAACCCACAATTAGGAAATGCGAGTGTGATCCACTCGAAGCAGGGAAGGTTAAGGATGTGTCCTCCACTCATTTACATTCATAATTGTAAAATATATGCTTAAATTGTACTTATTGATTCCATGCTTTGGAATCGTAATGCTACAATTATACACATTGATATAAAATATCCTGATCAACACACTACATTCTAAGGTTTACTCACAACAATTATCAACTATGTTTCAATATACTGATTGTATTGACCAATATTGTATTTATATTAACACATTGTTGTCGTATTATTGTTTCCATTAAGTAATGTATGCAACACTGATTTGTATATGTCACGTTATCATCAAGACTTGGAGCACTGTCCACTGAACTATGAGCAGGTTTATTGATTAATTGACTTTAAACTGACTCTGAAGGAAGTGTATAAGGGACGACTATGTAATGTATTTCGTACTTCGACGATGCCCCATGTTAGTAGGTGAAAGAGCTCAGTATCTTTTGACTGTGGAGTGTATCGTTTTTGTCATTGTCTGTTTTGGCCGATATATGTTCAATAATGTCTTTTATGAAGATGGGCAGGACGCAAGGTTTGCTGTATTTCCGCTTACTGGCACGTGGATATAGATAGGCCAAGTAATACATAATATGGGTAGTCAAGCAGACATCCGCGATTGGGGAACATACAGCGGCAGTCAAAACCACTGGCCAGATGGTGATAGTCCAACACGTTCTACACTTTACATATGCACATCGGTGTCCATTGTAGGACTCCAAAAATTGTTCCGTTTGCACCGTCGACCAGCTGTGATCGACTCAGACAGAGTGACAGCCGTGACTACGGCACAGCTAGACATATGCACCACCAGCGTGTTTAAGGTTGATGATAACTGTCCATGAAATGCAGGACATATGAACAGAAATCCCCAGATTGTCGTGTCCATAGAAGTGCGTCCACATCCCAGTCCCGCACACATGAAGGATGTGTAATGGGTACCGTGGGGGGTTGCAGCCATGGGATCCTGGGTATGCAAAAATGGGGCTCGGTGTTGTTTGGCAGATAATCCGTTGTCCCGCCCCGTGGGAGGGCTGTGGGTATAGCACGTGCCTTAGTCCCCACTAAGGATGCAAAGCATCCACTGGGTAATGCTAAAAGCAGGTGTGAAATGTGTTCAGCCCTATATCAGTGTCCAGTAGGCAATTTCCATGGATGGACAAGTGTACGACCAAGATGGCACCTATAACTGGAAACCTGGTGGAATTACACAGCTGCGGTAAGGCATAACACAGGAAATACAGATAGGGACTACAGTAGACACTCCCCATACAAAGTCAGACCGCCGTGCGAATACCGGCGTACACAGCACTCGATATGCCAGCAACAACATGAGGATCACTCGCTTCCATACTGCGGAACAAATGGGTGACCTGTGGAACACATACTAATGGCACACTAACAACCTCAACTAGGAAGGTCAGACGATGTTTCAACACTAGCGTTCCCGCATATAACGAACATCCTTCAATGAATAAATAGGGTATGCATGTTCTGGCTGTTTTATATTGACAATACAGTGGCGTATATGTCCTACTGGGCCTTCTGAGGATTACTTAAAGCAGTTGCCAACCTGCAGCATTACATCAATACCATTTGGGTTAATCGTAGTAGAACATGGGTTTCGTAGCACAACATAATATGTGTAGTCAAACACACATCCGATTGGGGAACATACAGCAGCGGTGACAACCACTGGCCAGATGGACACAGTCCAACATGTTCTACATTTTACATATGCACATTTGTGTCCATTGTAGGACCCAAAAATTTGTCCTATTGCAACGCCAACCGGAAGACCAAGATGAACTACAGCCGTGACTACGGCACAGCTACATATATGCACCGCCAGCGTGTTCAAGGTTGATGACAACTGTCCATGAAATGCGGGACATATGCACAGAAATCCACAGATTGTCGAGTCCACAGATGTGCGTCCACATCCCATTCCAGCACACATGGAGGATTTGCTATGGGTACTGTCGAGGGTTGCAGCCATGGGATCGTGGGTATGCAGAAATGGGTGTTGGAGATGATTGGCAGATGATCCATTGTCCCGCCCCGTGGGAGGGATGTGGGTACAGAACATGCCTTACCACCCACCAATACTGACAATCATCCACCGGAGAATGCTACATGCAGCTGTGAAATGGGTACAGCCCTACACCAGTGTCCAGTAGGCATTTCCCAAGGATGGACAAACGTACGGACAAGATGGCACCCATAATAGCAAACCTGGTGGAATCACACAGCCGTAGTAAGGCATAACACAGGAAATACAGATGGAAACAACAGTAGACACACCCCATAGACATCCATCCTGCCGTGCGAATCCCGGCGTACACAGCAGCCAAGGTGCTAGCAAGTATGTGGGGATCACCCGCTTCCACTCCGCGGAACATACGGGCGACCTGTGGAACACATATTAATGGCACACCAACAACGTCAACTAGGAAGGTCATACTATGGTTAAACTATGGCGTTCCCACATAAATAACATCCTTTCATGAATAAATAGGTTCTACATGTACCGGCTGTGTTATAATGACAATACAGTGGCGGATAGTTCACAATGGTACCTCTGAGGATTACTTAAAGCAGTTGCCAACCTGCAGTACTACAGTAACACCATATGGGTTAATTGTGGAAGGACACGGGTTCCGTAGCACTACATAATATGGGTAGGCAAACAGACATCCGGGACTGGGGAACATACGGCAGCAGTCAAACCCACTGGCCGAATGGACACAGTCCAACATGTTCTACACTTTACATATGCACATCGGTGTCCATTGCAGGACCCAAAAATTTCTCCTTAAGTGTTGGCAACAGGCTGCGATCGTGTGACCCAGAAGAGGTGACAGCCATGACTACGGCACAGGTAGATATATGCACCACAAGCGTCTTCAAGGGTGATGACAACCGTCCATGAAATGCAGGACATATGAATAGGACTCCCCAGGTTGCTGCGTCCATACACGTGCGTTCACATCCCATTTCTGCACACATGAAGGGTGTGCAATGGGTACTGTCGAGGGTTGCAGACATGGGATCGTGGGTATGCAAAAATGGGTCTCTGTGTGGATTGGCAGATGATTCGTTGTCCTTGTGGGGACGTGGCCATAACATATCGTTACTCCGCACTAATAATGCCGATCATCCACCGGAAATGCAGAATGCAGCTGTGAAATGTGTACAGCCCTATACTAGTGTCCAGTAGGCAGTTCCCATGGATGGACAAACGTACGGCCAAGATGGCACCCATAGCTGCAAACCTGGGGGAATCCCACAGCTGTTGCAAGGCATAACCCAGGAAATACAGATAGGGACTACAGTAGACACTCCCCATACAAAGCCAGACCGCTGGGCAGATACCGCGTACACAGCACTCAATCTGCCAGCACATAAATGGGGATCACACGCTTCCATACAGTGGAACAGATGGGTGACCTGTGTAAACATACCAATGGCACAATATCAGCGTCGGCTGGGAAAGACATCACGATGGTCAAACTATGGCGTTCCCACCAATGAAAGACATCCTTCAGTGAATTAATAGGATTGATGTCAATTGACCATGGCAAACACCCAATGAACAGGAAAGACTTGCTGGCACCCTATGGCCACAAACCATGTCACACATAGGTAGATGGAACAGTCAACTGAAACATTTTGTCCACGACAGGTCGCATATGGTATCCAAAGGATCTACATAGACATGTATGCTATCACCCTAGGCGCCGTGAGACTTACACATAACATGGAAGCATCCAGGCTTTAAATATCCACCCTTACACTTCCATTTGTCACTTTCTATGCGAACAATGAACATGTAGCCACAGCATAGAAAGCACAGACGCACTGCTAACGAAACACACACATGTCAACATCTCAGAAAGCATCCTATGAACACACGTATTACATGATATTGTACTATGAAAAACAAACAAACCAGCAACCTGTGGCAAGAATAGACCCCGTAGTTCGACACAACACAAGTCTTCTTAACATTTAAACAGTTTATTAAAACATGCAACGTTTTCGTTGTTTCCACAACTTCTGCAGAAAAAAGCAAATTCTAAACATGTTCACAATCAACACTGTGAGTCTTAACGAGTTTTAAATCTCACATTAGCACGAAAGTTCCAAGGGTACACCAATGGCACAAACTCCAGATATCCTTAGCGAAAAAACCTTTATTGTGGCAGACCTGCAAATAGTGAGCGCTTTCACGTCCAAATGACGCTTCCTCAGACTTCAATATTTGATAAGTGAATTAAAGCACTTATATACAATTTCTAAAACTCAGTTAATCAAGCAATTAATCAATTGATATAATAAATGCTTAAAGTACTGGTACTTAACAAATAAATTATTCAACGTATATTTAAAGACAAACAGTCAAAAAATTTTTGATAAATATATGTTATGATATATATAAAAAATGACATTGCATAGAACAATAAAACACATTAAAAACTCATTTAAAAAAAACATATAAAATAACAACAATTGATGGTCTAATGTTTAAAAGCCTTGGCTGCTAGGAAAGGTCTTAATGTAATTTTATCATTCAGACCATGTATATGTGCCTGAAGTCTAAGAATCCACCTATTCTCTACCTCCTCTGTGCGATTCTTAACATTCCCTAGTCTACTATCTACTTTAATTAGTTCCAAGACCTTAAACTTAAAATGGTGAGTGGACCCTTCATCCATCACATGTTTTGCTAAGGCGTTAGTAGCATCTTCTTTATTTATAGCGTATATATGCTCTCTTATACGCTCACGTAAAGTGCGGTTAGTTTTGCCTACATAATATTTAAGACACAGCTGACATTGGGCTAAATAAATTAAATTCTTGGACCTACAATCAGTATAGCTTTTAAAGATATAAGTTCTGTCAGTGACGGGATGAGTAAATGTATTTTTTTT